>NC_041385.1:377527272-377595562 GCF_002162155.2 Triticum dicoccoides
GCGGCGGGGGGGCGGAGCGGCAGCGGCAGCAGCGGGCGGCGGCAGCGGCGGCTGCTAGGGTTAGGGTTTGGGGCGGGGTGCGGGCTGGGATGGGCCGGCGAGGTGGCGGCTTTTAAAGGCGGGCAGCGTACGTGTCCGGGTCGCCCACGGCGGCCCGAGTCGGTTAGTGTTTTCTTTAAATAATTCGGACTCGCAGAAAAACAAATAAAAGAAACACTAAACGGACTCCAAAAATCCCGAAATAAATTTTCCCCATCCTCTAAAAATAAGCCGGACAAGTTGAACATTTATTTGGGGCCTAAATGCAATTTTGAAAAATGCGCATTTTTCCTAATTCAAATAAAATAGCGACAAGACTCCGAATAAAATCTTATTTGATTTTAATATTAAATCCTCAATATTTCTTTATTTTGGGAAAGTCATTTTATTCCCTCTGTCTTATTTTTATAATTGAAATATTTGAAGATAAAATAATTAAAAGCAAATGATCCTATTTTCAAAATTTGAGAAAACCCAAATATGAAAATAACGAAATCCCCAACTCTCTCCGTGGGTCCTTGAGTTGCGTAGAATTTCTAGGATCAAGCCAAAATGCAATAAAATATGATATGCAATGATGATCTAATGTATAACATTCCAAATTGAAAATTTGGGATGTTACAATTCCGGCATTTCAAGCCCGAAACCTTGAGCGCTTTTAGATCGTTGGTGGTGTCCACCGTAGCGAAATTGTAATCCGAGCTGTTGAAAAACCTGGAGAAACGCTTGCAAGGCCTTGTGGCCAGGTGGTAGTGGTAGACGAGGACGTCATGTCGCATGCATAACTGGGCGGCGGCAACCTTCTGATCGTGCCCGGCATGACCGATGGTGTACTCGAGGTCGATGCCGGCCACTTGGTACTTGTCCTCGGCAAGTAACTGCTCCATAATTTGGATGGAGCTCTCCACCGACACCGTATCATTCGTGTACACCACCGAGAGGGCCTTCCCCCTCATGTGGGTGTCCACTACGTGATGCATGGTGAACTGCCTACCGTTGTCGTTGTCGGCCGCTGGGAGCGCCATCGGAGCCACGGGGATCGCCATTGGAACCGCTGGATGTCCTCTCTGTATGTGTTGTCGTGGAGGTGCTTATTGTGTCGTGTGACGCGAGAGATGAAGGTAAATGGCCGCAGGAACAAATGGGGGCCGGACGGCCTGGATTCTCGGCGCATCTGCATGGCAGTTTTTGCAGTGGGTAATGATAACCCACAAGTATAGGGGATCAATTCTAGCCTCTTTCGATAAGTAAGACTATCAAACCCAACGAGGAGCTAAAGGTAGAACAAAGATTCCCTCAAGTTCTATCGACCACCGATACAACTCTACGCACGCTTGATGTTTGCTTTACCTAAAACAAGCATGGAACTATTTTGCGAGAATAAAACTACAAGTAATTTGCGAGAATAAAATGAAGAATAAATTGCAAGGTAATAAAAGTAGATATCTTTTGTCAACAAGAAAGTCATTTGTCCCTAGGCAATCGATAACAAGTACCGGTAATCATTCTTGTAATTTTATACGAGGGAGAGGCATGAGCTAACATACTTTCTCTACTTGGATCATATGCACTTATGATTGGAACTCTAGCAAGAATCCGCAACTACTAAAGATCATTAAGGTCGTGAAATCAAACCATAGCATTAAGTATCAAGTCCTCTTTACTCCCATACGTCATACCCCACCTACTCGGGTTTAAGTTTCTATCACTCTCGCAACCCACCGTAAGCGAACCATGAACATATTGCAACACCCTACAACGGGGCCCCTCACGTTTGCGCAAGACGTACAACCATACCAACCAAGATCACGATTAACCCATAGGACAAAACAGATCTACTCAAACATCATAGGATAACCATAGATCACTGGGAAAAAATACATGGAGTTGAGCACCATGTTTAAGTAGAGATTACAGTGGTGGGGAAGAGGTGTTACACCGCTTCATAGAGGGCGAGAAAGTTGGTGTTGACGGTAGCAAGGTTGTTGATGTAGATCGTTGTCACGATCCTAGCCCGGCGGCGTTCCGGCACCAGCGGGAGAGAGGGGGAGAGAGCCCCCCTCCTTATTCTTCCTTGGCCTCCCCCTAGATGGGAGGAGGGTTCCCCCTATGGTCCATGGCCTCCATGGCTATGGAGGGGCGAGAGCCCCTCCGATATTGGGTCTATCTCTTTGTCCTCTTCTGTTTCGCGTTCTTCACATCTGGCCGAAAACCGTTTCTTATATTCCCGGAGATCCGTAACTCTGATTGCGTTGATCTTTTTACACGATTTTTTTCCTGATATAAGCTTCCTTGCACCTGAAGTAGAGCTCCAACCGACGTACGAGGAGGGCACGATACACCAGGGAGCGCTGCTACCTCTTGAGCACTGCGTTTGTTTTCCCTTGAAGAGGAAAGGGTGATGCAGCAAAGTAGCTTAAGTATTTCCCTCAGTTTTTGAGAACCAAGGTATCAATCCAGTAGGAGGCTCCTCAAAACTCCCACGCACCTACACAAACAAACAAGAACCTCGCAACCAATGCGATAAAGGGGTTGTCAATCCCTTCATGGTAACTTGTGAAAGTGAGATCTGATAGAGATAATAAGATAAGGTAAATATTTTTAGTATTTTTATGATATAGACTGGAAAGTAAAAGATGAAAATAAAAGTAGATGGGGAACTTATACGATAAAAGATAGACCCGAGGGCCATAGGTTTCACTAGTGGCTTCTCTCAAGATAGCATAGTATTACGGTGGGTGAACAAATTACTGTCGAGCAATTGATAGAAAAGTGCATAGTTATGGGATTATCTAGGCATGATCATGTATATAGGCATCACGTCCCCAACAAGTAGATCGAAACAATCCTGCATCTACTACTATTACTCCACACATCAACCGACTGCTGCTTGCATCTAGAGTATTAAGTTCATGAAGAACAGAGTAGCGCATTAAGCAAGATGACATGATGTAGAGCGATAAACTCATGCAATATGATATAAACCCCGTCTTTTTTATCCTCGATGGCGACAGTACAATATGTGCCTTGCTGCCCCTGCTGTCACTGGGAAAGGACATCACAAGATTGAACCCAAAGCTAAGCACTTCTCCCATTGCAAGAAAGATCAATCTAGTAGGCCAAACCAAACTGATAATTCGAAGAGACTTGCAAAGATAACCAATCACACAAAAAAGAATTCAGAGAAGATACAATTATTTCTCATAGATAAACTTGATCATAAACCCACAATTCATCGGATCTTGACAAACACACAGCAAAAAAAGTTACATCGAATAGATCTCCAAGAAGATCGAGGAGAACTTTGTATTGAGATTCAAAGAGAGAGAAGAAGCCATCTAGCTCATAACTATGGACCCGGAGGTCTGTGGTAAACTACTCACAACTCATCAGAGAGGCCTTGGAGATGATGTAGAGGTCCTCTATGGTCGATTCCCCCTTCGGCGGAGCACCGACGAAGGCTCCAAGATGGGATCTCGCGGATACAGAAGGTTGTGGTGGTGGAAATAGTTTTTCGTGGTGCTCCTGGATGTTTTCGGGGTACGTGGATATATATAGGTGAAGGAGGTAGGTTAGGGGAGCCACTAGTGGCCCATGAGGGTGGGGGGCGCACCCACCCCCCTAGGGCGCGCCGGGCACCCTCGTCGCCGCCTCGTTTACTTCTTGACGTCCACTCCAAGTCTCCTGGATTGCGTTTGTTCCAAAAAGATCGCTCCCGAAGGTTTCATTCCGTTTGGACTCCGTTTGATATTCCTTTCCTTCGAAACACTGAAATAGGCAAAAAAAACAGCAATTCGGGCTGGGCCTCCGGTTAGTAGGTTAGTCCCAAAAATGATATAAAAGTGTAGAGTAAAGCCCATAAACATCCAAAACGGGTAATATAATAGCATGGAACAATCAAAAATTATAGATACGTTGGAGACGTATCAAGCATCCCCAAGCTTAATTCCTGCTCGTCCTCGAGTAGGTAAATGATAAAAACAGAATTTTTGATGTGGAATGCTTCCTAGAATAATTCTCAATGTAATTTTCTTTATTGTGATCCAAATGATTCAAGATAAAAGTTCATAAAACATAAAAATAGTAATACTTCAAGCATACTAACAAGTAATCATGTCTTATCAAAATAGCATAGCCAAAGAAAGCTTATCCCTAAAAATCATATAGTTAGGCCATGCTTCATTTTCATCACACAAAATACTCCCATCATGCACAACCCCGGTTTCAGCCAAGCAATTGGTTAATACTTTTTAATGCGCTTCAGCTTTTTCAACTCTTACGCAATACATGAGCGCAAGCCATGGACATAGCACTATATGTGGAATAGGGTGGTGGTTGTGAAGACAAAATGGGAGAAGATAGTCTCACATCATCTAGGCACATCAACGGGCTATGGAGATGCCCATTCATAGATATCAACGTGAGTGAGTAGGGATTGCCATGCAACGGATGCACTAGAGCTATAAATATATGAAAGCTCAACAAAAGAAGCTAAATGGGTGTGCATCCAACTTGCTTGCTCACGAAGACCTAGGGCATTTTGAGGAAGCCCATCATTGGAATATACAAGCCAAGTTCTATAATGAAAAATTCCCACTAGTATATGAAAGTGAAAACATAGGAGACTCTCTATCATGAAGATCATGGTGCTATTTTGAAGAACAAGTGTGGAAAAGAGATAGTAGCATTGTCCCTTCTCTCTTTTCTCTCATTTCATTTTTTTCTCTTTTTTTCTTTTTTCCCTTTTTTGCATTTCTTGTTTTTATTTGGTGGGCTTCTTTGGCCTATTTTGTTTTCATAAAGTCCGAAGTCTCATCCCGACGTGTGGGGGAATCATAGTCTTCATCATCCTTTCCTCACTTGGGACAATGCTCTATAATGGAGATCATCACACTTTTATTGATTTACAACTCAAGAATTACATCTCAATACTTAGAACAAAATATGACTCTATGTGAATGCCTCCGGCGGTGTACCGGGATATGCAATGAACCAAGAGTGACATGTATGAAAAATTATAGAGGTGGCCTTGACACAAATACGATGTCAACTACATGATCGTGCAAAGAGCAATATGACAATGATGGGGCGTGTCATAATAAATGGAACGGTGGAAAGTTGCATGGAAATATATCTCGGAATGGCTATGGAAATACCATAATAGGTAGGTATGGTGGCTGTTTTGAGGAAGGTAAATGGTGGGTGCATGATACCGGCGAAAGTTGTGCGGCATAATAGAGGCTAGCAATGGTGGAAGGGTCAGAGTGCGTATAATCCATGGACTCACATTAGTCATAAAGAACTCATATACTTATTGAAAAAGTCTACCTGCCCTCAAAGCAAAGTACTACTACGCATGCTCCCAGGGGAAGGGTTGGTAGGAGTTAACCATCGCGCGATCCCGACCTCCACACATAAGGAAGACAATTAAAAGAGCACCCCATGCAACAAATTTGTCACACAACTTTTACCATACGTGCATGCTACGGGACTTGCCAACTTCAACATAAGTATTTCTCAATTTCATAATTACCCAATTAGCATGACTCCAACATTACCACCTTTATATCTCAAAACAATTATCAAGCATCAAATTGATCATAGTGTTTAATGCACTTTCTATGATAGTTTTTATTATACTCAACTTGGATGCTCATCATTCTAGGACCAATTTTATAACCATAGAAAATACCATGCTGTTATAAAAGACTCTCAAAATGATATAAGTTAAGCATGAGAGATCAATAATTTCTACAAAATTAAGCCACCGCCATGCTCTAAAAAGATATAAGTGAAGCACTAGAGCAAAATTATCTAGCTCAAAAGATATAAGTGAAGCACATAGATTATTATAATAAATTCCAAATCATGTGTGTCTCTCTCAAAAGGTGTGTACAGTAAGGATGATTGTGGTAAACTAAAAGCAAAGACTCATATCATACAAGACGCTCCAAGCAAAACACATATTATGTGGCGAATAAAAATATAGCTCCAAGTAAAGTTACCGATAGACAAAGACAAAAGAGGGGATGCCTTCCGGGGCGTCCCCAAGGTTAGGCTTTTGGTTGTCCTTGGATTATATTGGGGTGCCATTGGCATCCCCAAGCTTAGGCCCTTGCCAGTCCTTATTCCATAGTCCATCAAATCTTTACCCAAAACTTGAAAACTTCACAACACAAAACTCAAGAGGAAATCTCATAAGCTCTGTTAGTGCAAGAAAGAAAAACCACCACATAAGTTACTGTAATGAACTCATTCTTTATTTATATTGGTGTTAAACCTACTATATTCCAACTTCTCTATGGTTCATACCCCCTGATACTAGCCATAGATGCATCAAAATAAGCAAACAACACACGAAAAACAGAATCTGTCAAAAACAGAATAGTGTGTAGCAATCTGTAACTTTCGAATGCTTCTGGAACTCTAAAAATCCTACAAAAACAGGAAGTCCTGGAAACTTTATCTATTGATCTACTTCAAAAAGAATCAACTCAAAATCACGTTTCTGTGATTTACTAAAATTATTCTCGTGCGTGCAAAAGTTTCTATTTTTCAGCAGAATCAAATTAACTATCACCGTAGGTTATCCTATAGGTTCTACTTGGCACAAACACTAATTAAAACATAAAACCACATCTAAACTTAGGCTAGATGAAATATTTATTACTAAACAGAAGCATAAAACAAGGAACAAAAATAAAATTGGGTTGCCTCCCAACAAGCGCTATCGTTTAAGGCCCCTAGCTAGGCATAAAAGCGAGAATAGATCTTAAGTATTGCCATCATTGGTATTCGGAAAGAAAAGAGAGAATTTCCTTTCTATAGCATTCATCCTTCTATTTTGGGAAAGCACATTGCCATTAATGGAGGAAGTAAGATTAAGCACGTTACGGAAATTTGCATCTAAGCTAGCCTTCATCTCTTTAATAATTTTGTTTTGATAAAAGCATAAGAGAGTGGTGGATTCAAACTTATCATTCATGGGGTTCCCAAATATAGTTTTCATTTTTTTCATAGGTATCTATAGCATCCCCTTCAAGAAAACCTCCTTCAAAAATAGAATCTAGAATTTGCTTGAAGGAAGCTGGTAAGCCAACGTAAAAGCTTTTTAAGTATATCTCAATTTGATACTATGGCACATAGCTAGCTCGAATCCTCAATAGCCTATCCCAAGCATCTTTTAAAGTCTCATCAAGCAAATAACGAAAAATCCTGGAGTCATCTTCATCGAAATTACTCAAGCTTTCATTGATAACCCCGATAGGTCTTTCCATAGCATCATTATTTATGAGCTTAGAGAGGATAGAGGAACTATCCAAGGTACTAAAACCCTAGAAGGAACCCTTAGTCCTTTTTGATTCAGCATGGCAAAGGTAAGGCAAACGGTAAAGAGAGGGCGAATAAAATGGTAAGGGTGAAGTGGGGGAGAGGAAAAGGAGATGCAAATGGCAAATAATGTAATGAGAGGGAGATGAGTTCGTGATGGGTACTTCGTATGTCTTGACTTGAGCGAAGACCTCCCCGGCAACGGCGCCAGAAATCCTTCTTGCTACCTCTTGAGCACTGCGTTGGTTTTCCCTTGAAGAGGAAAGGGTGATGCAGCAAAGTAGCGTAAGTATTTCCCTCGGTTCTTGAGAACCAAGGTATCAATCCTGTAGGAGGCTCCTCAAAAGTCCCACGCACCTACACAAACAAACAAGAACCTCACAACCAACACGATAAAGGGGTTGTCAATCCCTTCACGGTAACTTGCGAAAGTGAGATCTGATAGAGATAATAAGATAAGGTAAATATTTTTGATATTTTTATGATATAGATTGGAAAGTAAAAGATGCAAATAAAAGTAGATGGGAAACTTATACGATAAAAGATAGACCCGGGGGCCATAGGTTTCACTAGTGGCTTCTCTCAAGATAGCATAAGTATTATGGCGGGTGAACAAATTACTGTCGAGCAATTGATACAAAAGTGCATAGTTATGGGATTATCTAGTCATGATCATGTATATTGGCATCACGTCCACAACAAGTAGATCGAAACGATTCTGCATCTACTACTATTACTCCACACATCGACTGACTCCTGCTTGCATCTAGAGTATTAAGTTCATGAAGAACAGAGTAACACATTAAGAAAGATGACATGATGTAGAGAGATAAACTCATGCAATATGATATAAACCCCATCTTTTTATCCTCGATGGCAACAATACAATACATGCCTTGCTGCCCCTGCTGTCACTCGGAAAGGACACCGCAAGATTGAACCCAAAGCTAAGCACTTCTCCCATTGGAAGAAAGATCAATCTAGTAGGCCAAACCAAATTGATAATTCGAAGAGACTTGTAAAGATAACCAACCACACATAAAAGAATTCAGAGAAGATTCAATTATTTCTCATAGATAAACTTTATCATAGACCCACAATTCACCGGATCTCGACAAATACACCGCAAAAAGAGTTACATCGAATAGATCTCCAAGAAGATCGAGGAGAACTTTGTATTGAGATTCAAAGAGAGAGAAGAAGCCATCTAGCTAATAACTATGGACCCAAAGGTCTGCGGTAAACTACTCACAACTCATCGGAGAGGCCTTGGAGATGATGTAGAGTCCCTCCATGGTCTATTCCCCCTCCGTCGGAGCACCGACGAAGGCTCCAAGATAGGATCTCGCGTATACAGAAGGTTGCGGCGGTGGAAATAGTTTTTCGTGGTGCTCCTGGATGTTTTCGGGGTACGTGGATATATATAGGCGAAGGAGGTAGGTCAGGGGAGCCATGAGGGGCCCACGAGGGTGGGGGGCGCGCCCACCCCCCTAGGGCACGCCGGCACCCTCGTGGCCGCCTTGTTTACTTCTTGATGTCCACTCCAAGTCTCCTGGGTTGCGTTTGTTCCAAAAAGATCGCTCCGGGCACTGGATAAGTAAGTTAGTCCAAATAAATCATATAAAAAGTTGCCAAAAGTATGTAAAAGTTTAATAATATTGGCATGAAACAATCAAAAATTGTAGATACGATGGAGACATATCAGCATACCCAAGCTTAATTCCTGCTTGTCCTCGAATATGTAAATGATAAAAAAAATAAGTTTTGATGTAGAATGCTACCTAACATAAATTTGATCATATGTCTAGCTAGTCATGGCATGAATATTAAGACATAAGTGATTCAAAGAAATAGTCTATAATTTTACATGAAGACATCAATACTCAGGCATCCCAACAAACAATCATGTCTTTCAAAATATCAATGCTAATGAAAGTTATCCCTACAAAGTCAAATAGTCTTGTCATGCTCTGTCTTCTTAACACAAAGTATAAATCATGTACAACCCCGATGACAAGCCGAGCAATTGGTTCATACTCTTTAACGCGCTTTAGCCTTTTCAACCCTCACGTAATACATGAGTGCAAGCCATGGATATAGCACTACGGGTGGAATAGAGTATGATGATAGGGGTAAATATAAAGAAGACAAAAAAGTAAGAAAGTCTCACATCAACGCGGCTAACCAACGGGCTATGGAGATGGCCGTCAATTGATATCAATGCGAGGAGTAGGGATTGCCATGCAACGAATGCACTAAGAGCTATAAGTGTATGAAAGCTCAATATGAAAAATAAGTGGGTGTGCATCTAATCCTATAATGAAAAATTCCCACTAGTATATGAAAGTGACAACATATGAGACTCTCCATATGAAAACATGGTGCTACTTTGAAGCACAAGTGTGCTAAAGGATACTAAAAATGCCCCTTCTTTCTTTTTTTGTGTTTCTTTTCTTTCTTTCTTTTCTTCTTTTTTTCTTCTTTTCTTTTTTTTCTTTTTCTCTTTTTTTCTTTCTCTCGTTGTCCGGAGTCTCATCCCAACTTGTGGGGGAATCATACTCTCTGTCATCCTTTCCTCACTGGGGCACTGCTCTAAAAATGATGACCATCACCCTTCTATTTACTTATAACTCAAAAGGAATAAAAATTACAACTCGATACCTATAACAAAATATGACTCTATATGAATGCGTCTGACAAATGATCTAGCGTAACATGTATGAAAAATGATGCACGGTGGCTGAGCCACAACTACTATGTCAGCTATATGCAAAGCAATATGACAATGAATGCTCAAGTCATCAAATGGAAGCGGTGGAAGTTGCATGGCAATATATCTCGGAATGGCCATGGTAAAGCCATAAGGTATGGTGGCTGTTTTAAGGAAGATATAATAAGGCTTATGTGTGGTAGAGGGTATCATATCACGGGGTTTGGATGCACCGGTGAAGTTTGCACCATGTCTCGAGGTGAGAAAGGGCAATGCACGGTACTGTAGAGGCTAGCAAATTGCAGAAAGGTAAGAGTGCGTATAATCCATGGACTCACATTAGTCATAAAGAGCTCACATACTTATTGCAAAAGTTTATTAGCCCTCGAAGCAAAGTACTACTACGCATGCCCCTAGGGGGATAGATTGGTAGGAAAAGACCATCGCTCGTCCCCGACCGCCACTCATAAGGAAGACAATCAAGGACAAATTGCGCTCCGACTTTCATAGCATAACGAGAGACTATACGTGCATACTTCGGGAATCACAAACCTTAACACCAATATTCTTACTTAACCACAACCATTTACTAGTACTTCCCACATATCTATCATCTCTATATCGCAAAACTATTGCAAGGAATCAAACATATCATATTCAGTGATCCATAAGTTTTATGTAGGATTGTATGACTAACCATGCAATTGACCAATTCCATTTGACTCTCAAATAGATATAAGTGAAGCATGAGAGTTTAATTCTTTCTACAAAAGATCATGCTCTAACAAATATAAGTGAAGCAAAAGAGCATTCTTCGAACATCGGTTTTCTATGTGAAGAGAAACATGTAATCCACACTTCAAATGATATAAGTGAAGCACATGAAGCAATTCTGTAAAGCCATACTCAAAAGATATAAGTGAAGTGCAATGAGCATTCTATAAATCAACCATGGACTATCTCATACCAGCATGGTGCATAAAAGAAAAAAAATGAAAACTAAACGCAAAAGACGCTCCAAGATTTGCACATATCGCATGAACGAAACGAATCCGAAAACATACAGATACTTGTTGAAGAAAGATGGGATGCCTTCCGGGGCACCCCCAAGCTTAGACGCTTGAGTCTCCTTGAATATTTACTCGGGGTTCCTTGGTCATCCCCAAGCTTGATCTCTTGCCTCTCCTCCTTCTCGTCATATCTAGACTTCCTCAATCTTCGAACACTTCATCCACACAAAACTTAAACGAACTTTTAGTGGTGAGGTTAGTGAAAATGGCAATGAAATCCCATCATGTACTGCTACAACATTATTGTATTATTATAAACAAACATTACCCACTGTATGCTATCACAATTCTATGGCCCCAAGTCAAGGAGGCTTCAACAAGAATTCAAACATACGCAAATAATGAAGCTATAACAGCAATCTGTGAAAATAGGACAGTCTGCAAAAATTTGAACATCCACCATACTTCTGTAACTCTAAAAATTCTGGAAACATTAGCAAAAATAAATTTTTGTATAGAAAGACATTGCGAAATGTTTCACAACCGTTTGATGTTCCAGTAAAAAATGTAAAATCGCGCACTACAGCCAAAGTTTTGTTTTGCAAGTCACAAACCAACAAGCAATCTACCCATCCTAAAGGCAAATCTCGACAAATTATTTTTATAATACAATAGTTTTTTAAAAGGGGATAATTATTTTTGTTGAGAAGCTCCCATAATTAAGATTCAAAAAGTTTCCGTGAGCATGAACAAAGTTCAAGGAGCTCCCCCACTTCAACAATGCTTGTATCTCTCACTTTCACTTTCCTTTTTGAAAAGTTTTGTGTTCCCCTCTATATTTTTTTTTGTTTTTAAACTTTATAAAAGCACTCAACAGAAATAAATGAATATCTAAAACTTTTGGGTTGTCTCCCATGCAGCGCTTTCTTTAAAGCCATTAAGGTAGGCATAAAGTGCTCAAGTAATGAATCCACCCGAATCCCAAGGTATATCAAAGCCAATTTTAATTAACAATGATTTGGCATTTAGTAGTGAGCACAAAGCAACATATATCAAGCAATGACGAAGTCTAACTCTATTCCTATGCATTGACATGTCATACAAGAACAATTCATGCACATCAAGTAATGGCCAATACATAGCATAAGTAGTTTCTTGCATTTTTTCGTGTTGGAAACATAGAAAAGTAGAGATGTAGTTCCTCTCTCATAATAATTGCAAGTAAGAGCAGCAAGCACATGCATATTACATTCATTAAAATCATCATGTGCAAATGCAACCCACCAACATAATCCTTAATAAGAGCAAACTTCTCTGATATAGTGTAGTTTGGAGAATTCAAAAGGATAATAGGACTATAATGTGTGGGTGCAATAGCAACAATTTCATTCTTAACATAAGGAACTATAGCAAGTTCATCTCCATAAGCATAATTCATATTGGCATCCACAAGCATAACAAGCATCAAGTTCATCAGAAAGGGATATTTCAAATGAATCAACGAGATCATAGCAATTATCATAGCATTCATTCTTCGGTAAGAACGAAGGGGCATTAAATAATGTATGAGTTGGAGGGTTACTTTCATTAGAAGGTAGGCACGGGTAGCTAATCCGTTCTTCCTCCACTTGTTCTTCGCTCTCCTCATCATCTTTTTCATCCAATGAGCTCACAATTTCATCAATTCCTTCTTCCATAGACTCCTGCAAAATATTAGTCTCTTCTTGGACAACGGAGACTTTCTCAATAAATGCATCAATATCGGAATTGAATTTATAATTATCATAACAATATTTAAGGATGGCAAAAATTTTAGGCCTATAAACATCATCATCAAAAGCTTCAAACTTTTCAAACAAAGATTCAATTTCACAAGCACCCTTAAAAGCAACAAATTCTTCTATTCATTCCACATCATAATAATCATATATACCTCTAGCATAAGAAGCCAAGGTTTCATTATCATTAAATTCACATGAAAAGGGAAGGTGTGGAGCATTCATCCTAGAGCAACAAGTAAAATCATATCTCAAGCATAAATCTCAAGCATACCAATGCAACATATAAATTTGATCCCATAAAACTTTCCCTTTTTTGTATCAAGCGATAATCCCTAAAGTATTCACATTGATCCAAGGTTACTCCCATTATATAGTTCAATCGGGTTTTCTCAGGATTATCAAAGTAGTGCATAATATCTTTTACATAACGAGCATCAAGGGTTTTAGGAGGTTCCCCATCTCCATGAATATCAAGTACAACTATTTTTTTGGTGTTTCGTGTTCCATATCCATAACTAAAGATAGAGAACAAATTAGAACAGGAAATAAAAACTACTTAGTGATAAAGCAAAGAAGCACACACGAGAATATTGACCCCACGCTATTGCTCCCCAGCAACAGCACCAGAAAAAGGTCTTGATAACCCCAAAGTATAGGGGATCAATTGTAGCCTCTTTCGATAAGTAAGAGTGTCGAACCCAACGAGGAGCTAAAGGTAGAACAAAAATTCCCTCAAGTTCTATCGACCACCGATACAACTCTACGCATGCTTGATGTTTGCTTTACCTAAAACAAGTATGAAACTATTTTGTGAGAATAAAACTACGAGTACTTTGCGAGAATAAAACTTAGAATAAATTGCAAGGTGAGGGAGTTCCGGACTAGGGGTGTCCGAATAGCCAAACTATCATGATCGGCCAGACTACAAGACTATGAAGATACAAGATTGAAGACTTCGTCCCGTGTCCGGATGGGACTTCCCTTGGCGTGGAAGGGAAGCTTGGCGATACGGATATGTAGATCTCCTACCATTGTAACCGACTCTGTGTAACCCTAGCCCTCTCCAGTGTCTATATAAACCGGATGGCTTTAGTCCATAGGACGAACAACAATCACACCATAGGCTAGCTTCTAGGGTTTAGCCTCCTTGATCTCGTGGTAGATCTACTCTTGTAACACACATCATCAATATTAATCAAGCAGGACATAGGGTTTTACCTCCATCAAGAGGGCCCGAACCTGGGTAAAACATCGTGTCCCTTGTCTCCTGTTACCATCCGCCTAGACGCACAGTTCGGGACCCCCTACCCGAGATCCGCCAGTTTTGACAATGACACAAGGTAATAAAAGTAGATAGCTTTTGTCAACAAGAAAGTCATTTTTCCCTAGGCAATCGATAACAAGTACCGGTAATCATTCTTGCAATTTTATATGAGGGAGAGGCATGAGCTAACATAATTTCTCTACTTGGATCATATGCACTTACGATTGGAACTCTAGCAAGCATCCACAACTACTAAAGATCCTTAAGGTCGTGAAACCCAACCATTGCATTAAGTGTCAAGTCCTCTTTACTCCCATACGTCATACCCCACCTACTCGGGTTTAAGTTTCTGTCACTCTCACGACCCACCGTAAGCGAACCATGAACATATTGCAACACCCTGTAGTGGGGGCCCCTCACGTTTTTGCGAGATGGAGGGCACCGTAGGACAGCACCATAAATAAAATATACAAACATACCAACCAAGATCACGATTAACCCATAGGACAAAACGAATCTACTCAAACATCATAGGATAACCATAGATAATTGGGAAATTATATATGGAGTTGAGAACCATGTTTAAGTAGAGATTACAATGGTGGGGGAGAGGTGTTACACCGCTGCATAAAGGGGGAGAAAGTTGGTGTTGACGGTAGCAGGGTTGTTGATGTAGATCGTCGTTATGGTCCTAGGCTCGGCGGCGTTCCGGCGCCACCGAGAGAGAGGGGGAGAGAGTCGCCTCTTTCTTCTTCTTCCTTGGCCTCCCCCTATATGGGAGGAGGTTTACCCCTCTGGTCCATGGCCTCCATGGCTGTGGAGGGGTGAGAGCCCCTCCGAGATTGGATCTGTCTCTCTGTCCTCTTCTATTTTGCATTCTCCAGATCTGGCTGAAAACCGTTTCTTATATTCCTGGAGATCCCTAACTCCGATTGCATAGACCTTTTTACACGATTCTTTTCTGATATAAGCTTCCTTGCGCCCGAAGTAGAGCTCCAACTGACGTACGAGGAGGGCACGATACACCAGGGCGCGCCCAGGCCTAGCGGGTTGTGGTCCATGTGGACCTCCGTTTGCGGTGATTCCAACTCCCAAAAATCACAAATATTCCAAAATAATTCTCCGTGGAGTTGCATCACGTTTGGACTTCATTTGATATGGATTTTCTGCGACACAAAAACAGGCAACATACAGGAACTGGCACTGGGCACTGGATAAGTAAGTTAGTCCAAATAAGTCATATAAAAAGTTGCCAAAAGTATGTAAAAGTTGAATAATATTGGCATGAAACAATCAAACATTATAGATACGACGGAGATGTATCAGGTAACTGCATTGTCGAGCCGCGCCCGGCGCAACCGCATGCACACGAACATGCGTGATCGTGCGCCGACCCCAAACACTGGCAGCACGCATGGAGGGATGAGGGTAGAGCACCCGGAGGGACGCGAGAGCAGAGCACGCGTGGTGGGACGCAAGCAAAGCGCACCGCGGCTGCCTCAACCGCAAGCAACCACACGCATAGAGCAGTTGAACACGTAGGAAATGGTCGCCTACAAGCCGGCCGACACTTGTGTCGCTGCGTAGAGAGCGGCCATGTGTTACTACCTCCGTCTTGGTCTATAGTCCCCTTTATATTATGTGCCATACTTTGCCCTCAAATTTAACCAACAAAATGTTAATGCATGTTATAAAAATTATATAATTGGAAACTATGTTCAAATACGAATCCAACTATATAATCTTTGGCGACATGCATTCGTATTTTATTAGTTAAATCCTACTTATAAACCAGGCAGGTGTATAGTAGGTAATTCAATCGCAAACATTTTTTTATTAACCGTATGTGTACGTGGCCTTTCGTCCTCCTCTTGCACGTCTTGTCACCCCGTTGCCGCAGACGGCTTATAGCGCAAGCTTGCGTGGCGCGTGGGAGTGTTCTTTTGGCCAAACGTTGGCACCAATGAATCGTTGGTGAGCCTGTTCCCGTGCAACCTCACAGTTTACCGTGCAAGCTTCCCGCCCGACTGGGTGAAATCCTCCAAAATCCCAATGCTTACCGGCCTTCTATAAAAAACCTCAAGGCCGGTGAGTCCTGCGTTGCATTTTCCCATCCCTCCCTGTAGCTTATCTCGTATGCTTCTCCCACAATTGCCAATGGCACCGGTCCGTCGTGGTCGCTCAGCCACTCCGGCGTCACCAGACGACAGCTCCAGCTGGGAGGCTACACCGCGGCGGTGGCGCAGTCCCTGGCGTAGTGTCGTTCTTGTGGCGTGCCTATTGGGTTTGCACGGAACACCCACCACACGCTCCGTCGCCGGTGCCCGTCGGCAGCTGTTGCCGGTCGCCGTTGCCGCCACACCACCGTCAAAAGCCAGGGCCATCGCCCACTCTGCTACCGCGGCCCGAAGGCGGGAGGTGGCCGTCGTGGCCGCCTCCCCACTGCCGGCCATCGTGGCCATCACCCGCTCCAGCACTGCAGCCCAAAGGTGGGAGGTGGTGGTCATGGCCGCCACCCCATCATCGGTCGCCGTGGCCGCCAGCCCACCGTCGACCGCTGGGGTCATCACCCGCTCTGTCACCGCCGCCCAAAGGCGGGAGGCGGAGGTGGATGCTGGCACGTGCGTCAGCGACCTTGCGCGCTACATCGAGTTCCTGCGGGAGGAGGAGGAGTGCCTCGTCGAGCACGCAAAGAGCCTTACCGCCGCTGTCGGTGGGAAACGACGCCTATGGGATCATTGGAATCCCTTCTACGGTTGCGTGGCGCGGGGATCGTGAGGAGAGCGGGACTAGTAGACAACACAAAGGGATTTACCCAGGTTCAGGCCGCAAAGATGCGTAAACCCCTACGATCCTCCTTTGGTGGATGTATTTAGTGTTCTTGAGCTCTTGAACTAGCTCTAGGTGCCGTGGCGTTTGAAGGAGAAGAATCATTTCTCTGTGTGCTATGGGCCTCCTTTTATAGGCGAAAGGGGCTGCCACATTGGCACACATGAGGTGGAAAGTGCTACAGCATTGTGAGTTTATTGCTAGTATTACAGGACAAGACGCATTTAATGTGAGGCTTAGGTGTCCCTTCGCTTTATTGGGGATGGGGGCGAGGCCCGTCCCGTCCGTTATCGCTCCTCCTTGCTTCGACACGCGCCCTGGCCAGCGATGCATGCGGTGCCACATAGGCAGGCAGGCAGCTGAGGTGGTGCGGTGGTGGAGCCTCCACGAAGGATTGCATGTTGCCACGCAGGTGCCTGCCCAGCTGGTTGTGTCGGCAGCTGCATGCGAACGGCGGTGAAGACTTGGTTGGCGCAGGCCTGGCAGTGGCCCTGCCGGTGCGCTTGGAAAGGGCCTTGTCAGGTGGCCCGGCAAGGGTCTTGCCATGGGGCGCTGGCTTCCCCGGCAAGGATCTTGCCGGGGGTCTCGTGGGTTTCTTCAGTGAGGATGGTTGCCTTCCTATCCTCATTTGATCTTGTCTATTCTTTGTCTTCACAAAGATCTGCATGCCACCACAAAGGTGCCTCCCGAGCCTTGTCCCAACGAGTTTGTCAAGTGTTGGTGGGCTCAAGGGTGGCTCACCTTGGCTGGCGCGGGCAAGCTGCCCCGGCAAGGGGTCTTGCCAGGGCTGTTGAGGCTGCTCCGACAAGGGTCCTTGCCGGGGGAACCTGCTACGCCTATCTGATCTTTGTGGCCTTGGTCCTTGTTGTTGCTTCGTTTGTCCTTGTGGCTTTGGCTTCTCTCCGGCTTCCCTTTCCTGTCGTGTCTGTGGGTGGTCGTGGTGGGAGGCTCCCACTGCCCGTGCAGAAGTAAAGGGGTCAAAAGCAGTGCCCCTAGATTTGAACAGTGACAGGAGCCCCCGGGCCTGGGTCACACAAAAGCACAACACGTTGTTGGGCCAGGCCCAGAACGGTGCGCAGGTAGTTGGGGCGGATTTTTACCACGGCTACTGTTCCGTCCGCTGCTGATACGTCTCCATTGTATCTACTTTTACAAACACTTTTGCCCTTGTTTTGGACTCTAACTTGTATGATTTGAATGGAACTAACCCGGACTGACGATGTTTTCAGCAGAATTGCCATGGTGTTGTTTTATGTGCAGAAAATAAAAGTTCTCGGAATGACCTGAAACTCCACGTAACGTCTTAGAAAACATAATAAAAAATCCTCGCCAAAGATGAAGGCCAGGGGGCCCACACCCTGTTCACGAGGGTGGGGGCGCCCCCCCTAGGGTTTGTCCCCCTACCTCGTGGGCCCCCTGGCGGACCTCCGACGCCAACTCCAACTCCATATATTGGCTTTCGGGGAGAAAAAAATCAGAGAGAAGAAATCATCGCGTTTTACAATATGGAGCCGCCGCCAAGCCCTAATCTCTCTCGGGAGGGCTGATCTGGAGTCCGTTCGGGGCTCCGGAGAGGGGGATTCGTCGCCGTCGTCATCGTCAACCATCCTCCATCACCAATTTCATGATGCTCACCGCCGTGCGTGAGTAATTCCATCGTAGGCTTGCTAGACGGTGTTGGGTTGGATGAGATTTATCGTGTAATCGAGTTAGTTTTGTTAGGGTTTGATCCCTTGTATCCACTATGTTCTGAGATTGATGTTGCTATGACTTTGCTATGCTTAATGCTTGTCACTAGGGCCCGAGTGCCATGATTTCAAATCTGAACCTATTATGTTTTCATGAATATATGTGAGTTCTTGATCCTATCTTGCAAGTCTATAGTCACCTACTATGTGTTATGATCCGGCAACCCCGAAGTGACAATAATCGGGACCACTCCCGGTCATGACCATAGTTTGAGGAGTTCATGTATTCACTATGTGCTAATGCTTTGTTCCGGTTCTCTATTAAAAGGAGGCCTTAATATCCCTTAGTTTCCAATAGGACCCCGCTGCCACGGGAGGGTAGGACAAAAGATGTCATGCAAGTTCTTTTCCATAAGCACGTATGACTATATACGGAATACATGCCTACATTACATTGATGGATTGGAGCTAGTTTTGTGTCACCCTATGTTATGATTGTTACATGACGAACCGCATCCGGCATAATTATCAATCACTAATCCGGTGCCTACGAGTTTTCCATATACTGGTTCTCGCTTATTTACTTTCTCGTTGCTACTGTTACAATCACTACAAAAATACCAAAAACATTACTTTTGCTGTCTTTACTTTTGTTACCATCACCACCACTATCATATTACTTGCTACTAAACACTTTGCTGCAGATACTAAGTTTCCAAGTGTGGTTGAATTGACAACTCAGCTGCTAATACTTGGGAATATTCTTTGGCTCCCCTTGTGTCGAATCAATAAATTGGGTTGAATACTCTACCCTCAAAAACTGTTGCGATCCCCTATACTTGTGGGTTATCAAGACCTTTTTCTGGCGCCGTTGCCGGGGAGCATAGCTCTATTCTTTGAGTCACTTGGGATTTATATCTGCTGGACACTATGAAGAACATGAAAGACGATCGAACTACTATTTTGCCCTCAACTACGAGGGGAGGTAAGGAACTGCCATCTAACTCTGCACTAGATTCTCCTTCCATTATAAGTAAGCTTGCGACACCTAAACCTACTACTGCTATGAATTCTGATATGTCGCATGTTATTGATGATGCCACTTCTGCTATGCATGATACTTATGATGAAACTACTTCTATGCTCGATACTACTGTGCTCCTTGGTGAATTTCTTGATGAACAAATTGCTAGGTCTAGAGAAAGAGAAATTATTGAACCTGAATATGATGATGATAGTGATGATGAGAATATGCCTGCTATTCCTGAGGGTTATCTTTTTGATGTTGAATCTTCTACAGCTATTTTTGCTTGCCAGGATAGATACGAACTTAAGAGGCTGCTAGTTAAATGGAGTAAAGAATCTCTTAGAGATAGGATGAGACCCGACCCTGCTTTTGCTACTTCACCTATCTGTGTTCCTGATAAGGATTATTATGAATTTTCTGTTGATCTAGATATAATTACTTTGGTTGAATCTGATCCTTTCTATGGCTATGAATCTGAAACTGTTGTGGCACATCTTACTAAGTTAAATGATATAGCCGCCCTGTTTACTAATGATGAGAGATCGTGCTATCTTTATTTACTCAAAATATTTCCGTTCTCATTAAAGGGTGATGCTAAGATATGGTTTAATTCTCTTGATCCTGGTTGTGTGTATAATCCCCAGGATATGATTTATTACTTCTCTGCTAAATATTTCCCTGTCATAAGAAACAAGCTGCTTTGAGGGAAATATACAACTTTGTGCAAATTGAAGAAGAGAGTCTCCCACAAGCTTGGGGGAGGCTTCTCAAGTTACTTAATGCTTTGCCTGATCATCCTCTTAAGAAACCTGAAATACTTGATATCTTTTATAATGGACTAACTGATGCTTCCAGAGATTACCTGGATAGTTGTGTTGGTTCTATTTTCAGGGAAAGAACACCGGATGAAGCTGAAATTCTATTGAATAATATGTTGACAAATGAAAATAATTGGGCACCTCCCGAGCCACCTCCCGAGCCAGCTCCAGAGCCAATTACTGAGCCTATTTCTAAACCAACTCCGAAAAAGAGAGGTGTTCTATTTATCAGTCCTGAAGATATGCAAGAGGCAAAGAAATCGATGAAAGAAAAAGGTATTAAAGCTGAAGATGTTAAGAATTTACCTCCTATTGAAGAAATACACGGTCTTAATTTACCACCTGCTGAAGAAGTATATGATCTCAATTCCTTATTCACTGAAGAACCTCCTGATCCCGATATCCTGACACAGGTAGTAAATGTAAATTCTCTCTATAGATATGATAAAGCTGAAGTCCCTCCTACTAAAATTCCTAGTCAGTGATTGGATGAGTTTGATGACTTTATGTTCAAGCAAGATGACTTTAATGCTTATTTTGGTAGACAATTAAAACAGAATACCTTTATGATTAAACGCTTGGGTGATTATATGGCTGATATTAGAGGTGAACTTAAACTTGTTAGCAAACATGCTTCTATGGTTACCACTCAAGTAGAACAAGTACTTAAAGCTCAGAAAGAAGTGCTTGATGAAATGAATAGTAAGAAAAATGATTATGCTGTTAGAGTGGCTACTAGAAATGGTAGAATGACTCAGGAACCTTTGTATCCTGAAGGCCACCCTAAGAGAATCGAGCAAGATTCTTAGAGAAATAATATTGATGTACCTAGTTATTCTAAAAGGAAGAAAAAGAAAAATGATAGGACTTTGCAAACTTCTAGTGAACCTATTGCTGAACCACCTGAGAATCCAAATGATATCTCTATGTCTAATGCTGAAACACAATCTGGTAATGAACATGAACCTAGTGAAAATGTTAATGATGATGTTCATGATGATGCTCAACCTAGTAATGATAATGATGTAGAAGTTGAACCTGCTGTTGATCTTGATAACCCACAATCGAAGAATCAATGTTATGATAAAAGAGACTTCGTTGCTAGGAAACATCATAAAGAAAGGGAACCATGGGTTCAGAAACCCATGCCTTTTCCCCTGAAACCATCCAAGAAAAAGGATGATGAGGATTTTGAGCATTTTGCTGAAATGATTAGACCCATCTTTTTGCGTATGTGATTAACTGATGTGCTCAAAACAAATCCTTATGCTAAGTATATGAAAGATATCATTACTAATAAAAGAAAGATACCGGAAGCTGAAATTTCCACCATGCTTGCTAATTATACTTTTAAGGGTGGAATACCAAAGAAACTTGGAGATCCAGGAGTACCTACTATACCATGCTCCATTAAGAGAAATTATGCTAAAACTACTTTATGTGATCTTGGAGCCGGTGTTAGTGTTATGCCTCTATCTTTATATCGTAGACTTGACTTGAATAAGTTGAAACCTACTGAAATATCTTTGCAAATGGCTGATAAATCAACTGCTATACCTGTCGGTATTTGTGAGGATGTGCCTGTTGTAGTTGCGAATGTTACTATTTTAACGGACTTTGTTATTCTTGATATTCCCGAGGATGATAGTATGTCTATTATTCTTGGAAGACCTTTCCCTAATATGCAGGGGCTGTTATTGATTGCAACAAAGGCAATGTCACTTTTCATGTTAATGGCAATGAGCACACGGTACACTTTCCGAGGAAATAGCCTCAAGTTTATAGTATCAACTCTATTGGAAAATCCCGTCGATTATATTTGGAGGTTTTGAATTTCCTCTCCCTACTGTCAAGAAAAAGTATGATATTCTTATTGTTGGGGAGTTTCATATCCCCGTTGAGGTAACTTAGTGTTATTCGAAATTTCTCCGGTTCCGTGATTATTCGGAATGAGTTTGTTAACAAGACTTGATCAACCTTGTTAGTGGCTTCATTTTGATGATCACGAGATAGATGAAACTCGAAGCACAACCTTCTGTACCCTCTTTATATTTTATGTTATTTAGTAGAAATAAAGTAAAATAGTATTTTTCTGTCTGTTTCCTGACTTATCCGTGCAATATAAAAATATCCCAAAAATAAAAGTCCTCAGAATGCCATGCCAATTTAATATGATTTTTTCGGGAATATTTGAGGATTTACTTTGCCAGAATTACCGCGGGGGGAGCTGCCACCTGGCCACGAGGGTGGAGGGCACGCCCTACCCCCTGGGTGCGCCCCCCTGCCTCGTGGGCCCACGGTGCCCCTCCTCCACTTATTCCTGCACCCATCTTCTTGATCTGCCTCACACAAACATGAAAAACCAACTCAAGCACGAGTTCCAGCCCCCGTTGTTGTGATTTTTGATCTCCTTGCTCAAAGCACCTCTCGCAAAACTGCTTGGGGAGATTGTTCCTTAGTATGTGACTCCTCCATTGGTCCAATTAGTTTTTGTTCTAGTGCTTTATTCATTTCAAATTTGTGCTGCATAGGTGACTATGTTCTTGAGCTTGCATGTCAAATTTATATGGTTCCAAGTAGTTCTAATGCTTGATATAGGCTCTAAGCACTTGTGGGAGTTGTTGCTATCAATTTTATTGAAGTTGGTTCACTTTTATTTGAAGTTACTAAATTTTTTAGATTATTTCATAAAATAATGAAGAGACTTTTGAGGGGCTCGTCGAGCCGAAGCTCGAAGGAAAAACAAAAGGAAGAAGAGCATAAGCCCAAATTTAATTTGCCTCGCACCACGGAGGTCCGGCCGTGTGAATGGCCTTTCGATGACTTCTTGAGGACAGCCGAGATTTATGAGGATTTCTATTTATTGATTGAGAATGTTGGCCTCACCGACTTCCTCCGCGACCAACGTCATCAGTATCTCTTACTCACAAATACTTTTGTGCAAAACTTCTACTTTTTCCCTAAGAAATCACCTCCAACAGTAGAGTTTCATTTGTAGGATGTTGTTCAAGAGATGACATTAGCTGAATTTTGCGAGGTTTGCAAAATACCCTTTGAGGGCACCTTAGATGAACCACATCGTAACGAAGTAGAAGCTTTTATTAACACTATCACTGTGGGAGAAACCAGGAAGGTTTTTGATGCAAGGATTACT
Source organism: Triticum dicoccoides (assembly GCF_002162155.2). Lineage (NCBI taxonomy): Eukaryota > Viridiplantae > Streptophyta > Magnoliopsida > Poales > Poaceae > Triticum > Triticum dicoccoides. Next base: position 377,550,922 of record NC_041385.1, read on the forward strand.
AGCATACATTTTCCTGTTTTACGCTACTTTGCCTTATTTGCTAGTCGTTGCTTGATTGGACGCAGGAACTGTGGAAACCTTAGTATTCCTGATATTATTATTTTGTTACATGGTTTATACCGCAATAACTCTGTTAGTATGGGTGGAATTGTTGCTAGATGGTTAAGTCTGAACCGTACTAAGGGCCCTATCTTTGGAGGCATTTATGCTTCGCGCTTAGCTGAATATTTTGAAATACCTATTAGCCATGAGGAGAAATAAGAAACATCGTTGCCCCGTGCTTATTTAGATTATAAGAGCATGATAGTGCATGACTTTCTTGTTAAGAGTCGTGAAGGGGAGCTCAAATATAAATTATACTTTGATAAACATCACCCTGAGACTATTACTTTGCCTGCTCCTTCTTTGTTTAACTTATCTGCAGGTCCTCGTTCCGTGGTCGCCCGTTCAAGCCTATCAGAATCCTACACCAGCCCCGGAACCGGAGCCACAAGATGAGCCTCCATGTCTATCTGTTTATTCTTGGGATCCGGAGGAGGTTGCCAGCCAGTGGCAGTCGGAGCCTTCTTCGTCACAGTACGACCCCAGCTACACCTACGGGTATCCGCCAGGCTATCCCTGGCAATAGACCAACTTAGGCCAAAAGCCTAAGCTTGGGGGAGTACATATTTCCCACCGACATTACATTCATGTTCACACACACTCATTGCTAGATGTCGGTGCTCATACTCTTTCACTGTAATATCCATGCTAGTTTATTTTCTTTTTCCTGCTTTCTTCTTGTGTGCTTAATAAACCTTAAGAAAAAACCAAAAAAAATTATAGTAGTTTATTTCTTTTCTGTAGTAATTAAAAAGAAAACCCAAAAATATTTCCCGTTCTTCTTTTGCTTGTTGGGACCTTTCCCGTGTAAATAGTTTTATTTTCTTTTCTTTCTTTTGGGGGTCGAGAAGACTATATTGAAATTGCTTTGTGGCTCTTATATGCATGATTGTTTATTTAACTTAGAGCCCACATTACTTTTCTTCTCTCTTGAGTTGAATGCTTGCAGATTCCAGCTTAGTCCAATGCACGTGCACTCTTATTATTATACACATCGTTCGGTCATGCAAGTGAAAGGCAATAATGATGATATATGATGGACTTATTGGGATGAGAAAAGCTGATATGAACTCGGCCTCTCTTGTTTTTGTAAATATGATGATTCATCGTTCTTGAGTCAGCTATTATGAAATAAACATATTTGCAATGACATTTAGAGATTATAGTTGCTTGTGCCATGCTTGATGAGCTATGAGTTATAATGGTTTACCTTGCGTGTCAACATGCTATTAGAATGATTATGATGTGTTATGATGGGATGGTATCCTCCTTTAAATGAATTGAGTGACTAGACTTGGCACATGTTCACGCATGTAGTTGAATCAAATCAACATAGCCTTCATGATATTTATGTTCGTGGTAGATTATATCCTACTCATGCTTGTATTCGGTGTAAATTAATTTTAATGCATGTTTACGACTATTGTCGCTCTCTCAGTTGGTCGCTTCCCAGTCTTTTGCTAGCCTTCACATGTACTAAGCGGGAATACTGCTTGTACATCCAACTCCTTAAACCCCAAAGTTGTTCCATATGACTCCACTATACCTACCTATATGTGGTATTTACCTGCCGTTCCAAGTAAATTTGTATGTGCCAAACTCTAAACCTTCAAATAAACATTCTGTTTTGCATGCTCGAATAGCTCATATGTCAACTAGGGCTGCCCTTATCTTTCGTGTTAGGCGGGTTATTCTCAAGAGGAGTGGACTCCGCTCCTCATTCACGAGAAAATAGATGGTCACCGGGATGCCCAGTCCCATGCTTTATGCAAACTAAATCAAAATAATTGCAAACAAAACTCCCCCTGGGACCCGTTGAATGTTGGAGGCACTCGTTGTTTCGAGAAAGCCATGGATTGATGCTTGTGGAGGAGGTGGAGTATAAACTTTACCATTCTGTTTGGGAACCGCCTATAATTTGTTTAGCATGGAAGATATCGTCGTCTCTTAGTTGTTATGTTGACAATGAAAGTATGCCGCTCAAAATATAATTTATCTCTATTTCAAAACTGAGCTCTGGCACCTCTACAAATCCCTGCTTCCCTCTGCGAAGGGCCTATCCATTTACTTTTATGTTGAGTCATCATCCTTCTTATTAAAAGCACCCGCTGGAGAGCACACTGTCGTTTGCATTCATTATAATTGGTTTATATTGGGTATGACTTGACTGGATCTCTTTTACCATGAATTACAATGTTTAGTCAGTCCTTGATCTTTAAAGGTGCTCTGCATTTATGTTTTGCGGTCTCAGAAAGGGCTAGCGAGATACCATTTTGTTATATCATGTTATGATTATTTTGAGAAAGTGTTGTCATCCGAGTTTTATTATTATAGCTCACTAGCTGATTATGCTATTGATATGAGTAATTGTGAGACCTATGTGTTATTGTTAGTATGGTTAGTTCATAATATTTGCTGAAACTTGAATGCTTGATTTTCATGTTTACAACAACAAGAGCAAACAGAGTTTGTAAAAGTTTTTCTTTTTCTCTTTCAGTTTGTCAACTGAATTACTTGAGGACAAGCAAGGGTTTAAGCTTGGGTGAGTTGATACGTCTCCGTCGTATCTACTTCAAACAGTTTTGCCCTTGTTTTGGACTCTAACTTGTATGATTTGAATGGAACTAACCCGGACTAACGTTGTTTTCAGCAGAATTGCCATGGTGTTGTTTTATGTGCAGAAAATAAAAGTTCTCGGAATGACCTAAAACTCCACGGAACGTCTTAGAAAAAATAAAATAAAAATTCTCGCCAAAGATGAAGGCCAGGGGGGCCACACCCTGTTCACGAGGGTGGGGGGCACCCCCCCTACCTTATGGGCCCCCTGGTGGCCCTCCAACGCCAACTCCAACTCCATATATTGGCTTTCGGGGAGAAAAAAATCAGAGAGAAGAAATCATCGCGTTTTACGATATGGAGCCGCCGCCAAGCCCTAATCTCTCTCGGGAGGGCTGATCTGGAGTCCGTTCGGGGCTCCGGAGAGGGGGGATTCGTCGTCGTCGTCATCATCAACCATCCTCCATCACCAATTTCATGTGCTCACCGCTGTGCGTGAGTAATTCCATTGTAGGCTTGCTGGACGGTGATGGGTTGGATGAGATTTATCATGTAATCGAGTTAGTTTTGTTAGGGTTTGATCCCTAGTATCCACTATGTTTTGAGATTGATGTTGCTATGACTTTGCTATGCTTAATGCTTGTCACTAGGGCCCGAGTGCCATGATTTCAGATCTGAACCTATTATGTTTTCATGAATATATGTGAGTTCTTGATCCTATCTTGCAAGTCTATAGTCACCTACTATGTGTTATGATCCGGCAACCCCGAAGTGACAATAATCGGGACCACTCCCGGTGATGACCATAGTTTGAGGAGTTCATGTATTCACTATGTGCTAATGCTTTGTTCCGGTTCTCTATTAAAAGGAGGCCTTAATATCCCTTAGTTTCCAATAGGACCCCGCTGCCACGGGAGGGTAGGACAAAAGATGTCATGCAAGTTCTTTTCCATAAGCACGTATGACTATATACGGAATACATGCCTACATTACATTGATGAATTGGAGCTAGTTCTGTGTCACCCTATGTTATGACTGTTACATGACGAACCGCATCCGGCATAATTATCCATCACTAATCCGGTGCCTACGAGTTTTCCATATACTGGTTCTCGCTTATTTACTTTCCGTTGCTACTGTTACAATCACTACAAAAATACCAAAAACATTACTTTTGTTGTCTTTACTTTTGTTACCGTTACCACCACTATCATATTACTTGCTACTAAACACTTTGCTGCAGATACTAAGTTTCCAGGTGTGGTTGAATTGACAACTCAGCTGCTAATACTTGAGAATATTCTTTGGCTCCCCTTGTGTCGAATCAATAAATTTGGGTTGAATACTCTACCCTCAAAAACTGTTGCGATCCCCTATACTTGTGGGTTATCAGCTGCGCTTCCCCACAACCCATGTTGAACGCGCGACGTGGGGGTCGTGCGCGCGCATGACGTGGGAGGCATGCGTGGGACAGCGCCAGCACGCATGTGTCGCATCGCAGTTAATGGGAAAGGAGGCGGCCCGCGCCTTCCACATAAAAAGGAATAACCGCGGGCGCGCTGGTCACTTTACCCCTTCCCTGTGCCTTCCTCCAATCTCAGAACTGCCGCCCCCTTCTTCTCGAGCCTCTCAGCTTTCACCCATCGCCGACGTGCTTCCGCCATCCTTCCCGCTGCCGCCATGGCGCCTAAGTCCACCAAGAGCAAGGGAGCGGTGAAGGATGCCGGCGCGTCGGAGCAGCCGGAGAGCGAGCTGGTGGCGCGGTGGGCGCAGTCCACCTACTTCCCCTCGACGGTTGGCGTCCCCAAGCTTCAGGAGATGTTCAAGTGTTTGTGGGGCGTGAAGACGGGGGGAGAGAAGACGGGGCATCCGGCCACGACCGTCGTTCCTGCCAGCGCCGGGCCCTCCCCACATCGGTACCCTTTCTTCGCCGACTATTTCTCTTGCGGGATCTGTCCCCCCTTCTCCGATTTCTTCAAGGACATCATGCATACCTATGGCTTCCGCCTTCTAGATTTTACTCTGAATGTCGTGGCATGCATGGCCCTCTTCGCCCATCTCTGCGAGGGCTTCGTCGGGGTGTACCCCAGCACGACACTCTTCCGCCATTACTTCTCCCCTCGGATCCAGAAAGGGGGTGCCATTGGTGGTTGTGTCACCTGGATCCCGAGGGCCAAGGGGGCGTACCCGGACAGCGCCATGAAGGAGAGGTGGGAAGAATGGCGGGGCCGGTGGTGCTGGATTGAGGAGAAGGACCCGCCAGCATTCTGCGAGGTTCGCCAGAAGCATCCGGTCCGTGGCGGCGATTGGGGCAACGTCGACGCTGATGATGCGAAGCTCACGATCGCCACCACCAGGATTTTCCGGCTCACCCAGGTCAGGCTCACCCTCGAGATGATTGGGGCGGACTTCATCCGCTGCCGGATTGCCCCTCTGCACGACAAGGGGAGGCCGGCCTGGCTCTACATGAAAGCCGCCGACATCATGAGGCTCCGTCCCGGCCTCGACAACAACCTGATGGTGTTGCGGCATGCCCATCTTTGCCAGCGAATCTTCCAGCTCGAGGTCGACGACGTGGGTGAGGTCGAGCGGTCCGGCAAGCTTGCCAGGGCCGTCGCGAAGGCCAGCAAGGTCGACAAGGAGCCTGTTTTCAAGCTGCCGGCGGGAGTGGTCCTGCTGAGCAACAACTCTCGTCAGAACGAGATCATCGCCATGATGCCACTCTTCAGCATGCATGGCCTCGACCCGAACTGGGTTAAGCGGGACGATCTTGTGGTGCAGGAGTTCTTCGACACTCTGCACGAGATATACATCACCGACCAGCCGCGGCTCATCCAGGACACCTCCCTGGTGGAGATGGACTATATTGCCGCCAGGGTGGAGGAGGCGAGGCTTGCCGAGGAGGAGGCAAAGCTCGTCAAGGAGGCCGGCAGCGCCAGCGGCGTGGTGGACAAGGCCACGGCGGAGGCGGAGGAGGTGGAGCTTGCTTGGTGGGCAGCAGCCGCTGGGGAGGCTAGCGATGCGGACACCGGGGCTCCCCTCATTGAGGACGCCACCGACGGGTCATCGTCGGAGGAGGGTGACGTGGAGACGGCTACGATCGCCGACCCTCCGATCACCGGAAAAAGGCGGGTCCTGCGGCGGGCCACCTCCGGCGAGCCGGTCCGCCTTGACCAGGCCGTGCAGCTGCGACAAGCCGAGGAACCGTCCGTACGCCAGACGAGGGCGATGGCGATGAAGAGAACGGCGAAAGCCGTGGCGTCGAAGAAGAGGGCATCTGCTTCTTCATCGTCCAAGCGTGCTCAGACGCCATCGCCTCCCCCCTTGCCGGCAAACATCGGTGTAGGGATTGGGGATGACTTGTTTGACTTTGGGCCTCTCAACCCGGAGAGAGAGCTCGGGCCTCTCAGCCCGGAGCGAAAGAGAAAAACAACGGAGGAGGAGGAGGAAGAGAATGAAGAGTAAGCCTCTGCTTTCCTCCCTCACTTCTTACACTCCTCCCTGACGGTGTTGCTTACTTGTCTTCATCTTGCAGGGATGTGGAGATGCTGGCCCAGAGGATAAAGAGGGCCAGGACTTCGGCGAGTGGCCAGCCCCCGGCAGGCACCTCCAGTACGCCACTTGTGGTGTCGAGCAGCCCGGACAACAGCCCCCAGCCCAGCCCCCAGCGTAAGTCCACCATCCGCCCTCTATCAACGTGTGTCATGGTCGTTGCTTCAGTGTTAACCGTGTCGTGGATGCAGGAGAGGAGCAGCACCAAAGGGAGCCACAGAGGGCTTCTCCGATCGTGCCGCCCCCATCGACTACACCGCCCCAAGGGGAGTCCCCGGCAAGGACACGAAGCACCGAGGCCATGCACACGGAGGAGGGGGAGAAGAATGCAGGCGCTGGCAGCTTTGCCTCGACACCAGACCTTGGCGTAGAAAGGGCTTCCGCCTCTTGGCCCGGCACGGGTAAGCTACTCGCTCTTCTCTTCTGCTTGCGTTCTTCTTTTCCTCTTTTCCTTATTGGCTTTGGACCTTGGCTTCGCCCCACCTCTTTCTTGGCATCCAGAACCCTCCTCGGAGGACGTCGACACCACCATTAAGGCGTCCGCGGAGGCCGCGGCGAAGGTGGAGAAGATTGCTGTTGAGGAGAGCGCCAGGGGTGCCACCGAGGATGCCGCCAAGGGGCCCACCGAAGAGCCCGGCAAGGGGCCTGACGGGGACGCAGGCAAGGCCACTGCCGAGGAGGTGGCGTTCGACGACCTGCCCTCCTCCTCCGCTGCTCTGGCTCCGGTAGGTACCTGAGGGTTAGCGACGACCTCTTCGTCCATCTCCTGGGCGCGTCGAGCACCAGGGCTCCCTTCGAGGGAGAGGCGTTCGACAAGGAGACGCTTGCCGCGGCCGGGCTCGAGGTCGTTGATGAGTCGGGCGTTGGTGACGCCAGCTCCCAGGAGGAGCAGCTGCTCCAAGCCATGGGTGCAAGCTTTCGGAAGCTTCAGGCGCTCCACCGCGCTCGTCTGGACAAGGCCAAGTCCAGGACAGCGGTGGTGGAGAAGTTGGAGGACTTTGGAGGGCGCGTCGCTGAGGCACAAGACTGGTTCCGCCAGGTCCAGGACGAGCTGAAGGCCGCCCAGGGTGAGCTAGCCAACCGTGAGGTGGAGCTCGCCCTGAAGCTGGCCGACATCGAGAAGGCCCAGGAGACGGCGAAGAAGTTGGCCAACGAGGCCGAGGCCGTCCGGTCCCAGCACGAGGCCGCCCTGAAGACCTAGGAGGTGGACCTTGCCGGGCGCAAGGAGAAACTTGTCGCCACGCTCCGCGGCAAGGACGAGGAGGTGGACAAGCTCGTCCTGCAGCAGACCCAGGAGCTGGAGCGGAGGCATCAAGAGGCACTCAACGCCCTGGCTCAGGCCCACGCCAGCAAGGTCAAGGAGCTGCAGGAGCAGGCTCTGAAGCTGGCCTAGGAGAAGCACACGCTCAACGGTGCTCTGACGGTGGCGCAGGGCGAGGTCATCAGCAAGTCTGGAGAGCTCTCCGAGGCCAACATCTCCATCAAAGATCTCAAGCTAAAGCTGGGAGAGCTCGAGGAGCATTGTCGGGGGCCTTGACCCGGGAGGGGCTCCCGACCAAGGAGCTGGAGACGGAGAAGCAGCTGCTGAGGAACGAGACCGCCAACCTCAAGGACTACAAGGCAGGCAAGAAACACTGGCTCGGGCACCTTGCCGCCGTTGCAAACTCGGCCGCCGATCAGCTGGCCATTATGGGGATGCCAGAGATGGTGTATGCCCCAGAAGCGAGCCTGAGCCCCAATGCCAACCTGACCATATACTTTGAGAAGGTCGTCGGCGCCCTGAAGCGGCTTCACTCCAACCGGGCGGCCACCTTGGCCGAGGAATCCCGGATACTCTGCCGGGGGACCATGACCAGGGTGCTCACCAAGATCGCGCACTGGCACCCAGACCTCGACTTTGGAGCTATGCTGAAGAGCTTGCCGAAGGATGCCGACATCGCGGCGTTGAATGAGCATATCCAGCCCATCCTCAGCCACATCAACAAAATCTAGAGGGTGGAGGGCCAGCGCCGGGACTAGGCATCCCGCTCTCCGTCGCCGCTGCAGGTTCATGACCAAGACAATGCTATCTTTAGTTAGAACCGCGGCGGCAATTTGTGTAATATAACTGTGTGATGCCCCTGAAACTATGCATGTTATCTTCCTGTTCGATTTTCCTTTGTATGTCCACCCCACGTCAACTGGCTAAGCTTGCCGGCACGTAAATCTAGGGCGGCGCCTTGAGGACGGATCCTCATTGGCTTGCCGGGTGTGCTTGTTGCTGGGCAAAGCACCTTAACGCCCTTGGCGCGGCCGCTCGATCTGTCGAGCTTGACTCGAGTCAGAACCGAAAGCGTTGCCGACGGCAAAAGGCTACCCTGCCGCTCCCGACGCGGCCGCTTGAGCTGTTGAGCGAACTCGAAACATAGCAAGGGCGTTGCCGATCGCAGGAGGGCCCATCTGCGTATAGGCTCTCCATACAAAGGCCGAACTGTCGAGGATAATAACCTTATATTTTAAGGAGAGAAACTTAAAATTCAGCATGACTTAGCTCTCTCGTCGCCGCCTCGGCGTCCTTCGTGCCAATGGGCGGTGCCGCCTTCTCCGCAGGAGCCGTGGCGATGAAGAATAGCTAGGTCAACTGCTAGGCCAGATTCCCGCAATAGCGCCCCCCTACCTGGCGCGCCAAAGATGTTGGTGGGAAATGACACCTATGGGATCACTGGAATCCCTTCTACGGTTGCGGGGCGTGGGGATCGTGAGAAGAGCGGGACTAGTAGACAACACAAAGGGATTTACCCAGGTTCGGGCTGCAAAGATGTGTAAAACCCTATGATCCTGCTTTGGTGGATGTATTTAGTGTTCTTGAGCTCTTGAACTAGCTCTAGGTGTCGTGGCGTTTGAAGGAGCCGAATCCTTTCTCTGTGTGCTATGGGCCTCCTTTTATAGGCGAAAGGGGCTGCCACAGTGGCACACAGGAGGTGGAAAGTGCTACAGCATTGTGAGTTTATCGCCAGTATTACACGACAAGACGCATTTAATGCGAGGCTTAGGTGTCCCTTCGCTTTATTGGGGATGGGGGCGAGGCCCGTCCTGTCCGTCGCCGCTCCTCCTCGCTTTGACACGCGCCCTGGCCAGCGATGCATGCGGTGCCATGTAGGCAGGCAGGCAGCTGAGGTGGCGCGGTGGTGGAGCCTCCATGAAGGATTGCATGCTGCCATGCAGGTGCCTGCCCAGCTGGTTGGGTCGGCAGCTGCATGTGAACGGCGGTGAAGACTTGGTTGGCGCGGGCCTGGCAGTTGCCCTGCCGGTGCGCTTGGAAAGGGCCTTCTCGGGTGGCCCGGCAAGGGTCTTGCCGTGGCGCGCTGGCTTCCCCGGCAAGGATCTTGCCGGGGGTCTCGTGGGTTTCTTCGGTGAGGATGGTTGCCTTCCTATCCTCATTTAATCTTGTCTATTCTTTGTCTTCACAAAGATCTGCATGCCACCACAGAGGTGCCTCCCGAGCCTTGTCCCAACGAGTTTGTCAAGCGTTGGTGGGCTCAAGGGTGGCTCACTTTGGCTGGTGCGGGCGAGCTGCCCCGGCAAGGGTCTTGCCGGGGCTGCTGAGGCTACTCCGGCAAGGGTCCTTGCCGGGGGAACCTGCTACGCCTATCTGATCTTTGTGGCCTTGGTCCTTGTTGTTGCTTCGTTTGTCCTTGTGGCTTCGGCTTCTCTCCGGCTTCCCTTTCCTGCCGTGTCTGTGTGTGGCCGTGGCGGGAGGCTCTGACTGCCCGTGCACAAGTAAAGGGGTCAAAAGCAGTGTCCCTACTTTTGTACACCGACAGCCGCCGTGGCCGCGGCACATGCTGCCTCAAAGGCGAGGAATCAGGAGATCTATGAGGAGAACCACCGCTTGGAGTGGGGTCGTCTAGAGCGGCAGAGGGCGTTCGAGGTGTGCGCCGCTGAAGTTGCAACAGCGGCATGCACTGTATTGCATTTCTCCAGCTCGTCGGTAGGCTCCTCCACCTCTGCCTCTTATAGAGCGCGCTCGGCAGAGGAGAGGTGCCGGAAGTAGTACAAAGCCCCTCCGTAGTAGTATTTAGGGGTTATTTTGTTCAGTTTATCTAACTATAAATGTGGTGGAACTGTACAACGTACTTAAAATTAGCTAGTGTATAAAGTAGAACTAGCTATTTAAGTACGTGGTTGGCAACAATTGGGGAAAAGTTTGGTCGGTTCAGCTGTCGAGTTGAACTGTTTAAATAAATTAAGCACGACTGCTTAATCTATGAATGAAATCTATGCTTAATTACTGAATTTTAGTTGCAAAAATTAGATACTGCTAGTGATTTTTAGCTGCATATTTTGACAAATCATTGTGTTACAAGGTTGACAAATGGCAATGTTACTAGATCAACAAATGTCAATCTTTCAAGTTTGACAAATGGCAACATACCCAATATGACAGATGCAAATCTTACCAAATTGTTTGTAAGTGGTTGCACACGTGTCATCCAAAACAACCGTTTGCATTTAAGAGATGCACAAATCCTGCTCTCGCATTGCATAAGGGTGTTCTATCTAAAATGTTTACGATCAAGAGCTACACAAATCCTGCTCGGCACATTTTCCCTTGGCTTCCTGGGGAAGCTGTCGGTTTGCATACGGGTGTTCTAACTAAAACGTTTGCGATCGAGATACAATATTAAGCCCAAGAAAAAAACTATTTCCGGTGGCGGCGGAGGCGGCGTGCCGCACCGTCCTTGTCGTTGTCGTCCTCTGGGGCGCCATTGTTGAAGTCTTCAAGGCAGCACAGAATGTTCTTCACTTGTAAATCAAACATCATGTAGTCGCGCGATCGACGGGCGGGGCGTGGGAGGACGGCAGCTGGCGGCAATGAGAGGTAGCGGTCGACGGCGGCATCCCATGCCGCTGAGGGGGGCGCGCGCATGGGGACGGGCATAGCGGGTGTAGCCAAATGCATGGGGACCGGCGCCGCGGTGGGTGGAGGGGCGCGCACGGGCACGAGCATGGGCACGGGCACTGGCGCTGGCACGTACACGAGCACACGTAGGTCCACAGAGACCTCGGTGACTCCCGCGGCTTCCAGCTCTGCGATAGTGCTCGGCGACCAGCCCGCTAATGCTACGGGGATGGTCGCTGGCGCGGGCGCGGGGATGGGAGATGGGACGGGAGCGGGGGCAGCAACAGCCGCGGCCAGCTTGTTCTGGGCCATGTCCATGAGGCCCCATTCCTCCTTATTTTCTATCTCCTCCGGCTCAGAGTCGACTTCACCAAACTTGAAGACTAGTGGAAGATGATCCTTCTACGCCATGGCATTGGTGGAGGTCTGCAGGAGGGAGGGGAATGGCAGGCGAACAGTAAGGCCACCTGTATTAAGCAGCGGCTCGGGCGCCATTAATGGAGAGGAAGGCGGGCGGCCGTGGAAGTCAAAGGGCTTGATTCCTAGTAAGCATGTGCATCATACAGCTCGCACGCTTCCCGATGAGCCTGCGCATTGGAGGACAGCTTGCACGCCTCTCGGTCAGCCTGCGCACCAGACTGCGCTCGCACGCCTCCCGTTCAGTCAAGCATCTGTCCACACGGCACCTCCTGTAGCCATTAAAACCAAGACACACGGCATCATGTGAATGGTTAACATAACACACACGATTTGAATTATACAAACATTTGCGATGTTAGAGTGGCAGCTATTTGTTTGAAAATGCCTTTGTTGGCTGTTATTCGAGTGCTTATTCTCTCAAAATGGACACGAAAAATACCACATCATGTCGGGTGCCATTCCATGATAGCATGCCAAGTTTCATGAATTTCAGACCAGTTTTGGATTTGCTAGAATTTAAGAACAAAGTATCTCAACATTTTGCCGGCAATTAACAGTGTCATGGTGTTTGAAATTCATTCCCATTTCTTGCATGGGACCTAAGCATGCACCCAAGGACAAAGATTTTATTTTTCAACCAATTTATATGCACTGGAGCATGTGCATGTAGTTCAAATTTTAATTAAGCACATAAAATGCCTAGAAAACCCAGTTAATGTATAAAATGTCCAAATGAACCCCGAAAAATTGCAAAATTTAACACAACACTCATGTTGTTCTATGTTGACACTAGAAATTTTATGAAAGCAATAAGAAGCAGAGGATATCATTTCGTCCCCGAAGGTGGGACGTTCCCTACCGAAACCATCAGGCTTGTTGTGAGAAGCTTATACCCAAACCTACCCCAAATGGGACAAAGAAATTACCACGATATGTTGGTGCCTCTCCATGATAGCATGCCAAGTTTCATGAATTTTAGACGAGTTTTGGATTCACTAGAATTTTAAAAACCAGGAATCTCAATGTTTGTGGCCGAGTGATGGTGGCAGGGTGTTTGACATTCATTCCCATTTCTTGCATGGGACCTAAGCATGCAACCAAGGACACATATTTGAATTTTCAACCAATTTATATGCATTAGAGCATGTGCATGTAGTTCAAATTTGAATTATGCACATAAATGCATCGAAAACTCAATTAATGCATAAAAATGTCCAAACGAACCTCGAAAAACCCAAAAATTGACACAACACTCATGTTGTCCTATGTTGACACTAGAAACTCTTTGAAAGCAATAAGAGGCAGCTGATATCATTTCGTTCCCAAAGGCGGGACGTTCCCTACCGGAAACATCAGGCTTGTTGTGAGAAGCTCTGGCTTGTGAGAAGCTTATACCCAAACCTACCCCAAATGGGACAAAAACTTTACTACGACATGTTGATGCCGCTCCATGATAGCATGCCAAGTTTCATGAATTTCAGATGAGTTCTGGATTTACTAGAATTTAAAAACCAGGAATCTCAATGTTTGCAGCCGAGTGAAGGTGGCAGGGTGTTTGACATTCATTCCCATTTCTTGCATGGGACTAAGCATGAAACAAAGGACATAGATTTGAATTTTTAACCAATTTATATGCATTAGAGCTTGTGCATGTAGTTCAAATTTGAATTATGCACATAAATGCATTGAAAACTCAATTAATGCATAAAAATGTCCAAACGAACCCCGAAAAATCCCAAAAATTGACACAACACTCCTGTTGTTTTGACACTAGAAATTTTTTGAAAGCAATAAGAGGCAGCAGATATTGTTTCATCCCCAAAGGTGGGACGTTCCCTACCAAAACCATCAGGCTTGTTGTGAGAACCTTTGGTTTGTGAGAAGCATATCCCCAAACCTGCCCCAAATGGGACAAAAAGTTTACCACGGTAGGTTGATGCTGCTCCATGATAGCATGCCAAGTTTCATGAATTTCAGACGAGTTTTGGATTTACTAGAATTTAAAAACCAGGCTCAATGTTTGCTTCCGAGTGACGGTGGCAGGGTGTTTGACATTCATTCCCATTTCTTGCATGGGACCTAAGCATGCAACCAAGGACCCAAATTTGAATTTTCAACCAATTTATATGCATTAGAGCATGTGCATGTAGTTCAAATTTGAATTATGCTCATAAATGCATTGAAAACTCAATTATTGCATAAAATTGTCAAAACGAACCCCAAAAAATCCCAAAATTTGACACAACACTCCCGTTGTTCTATGTTGACATGAGAATCTTTTTGAAAGCAATCAGAGGTAATGGATATTGTTTCATCCCCAAAGGTGGGACGTTCCCTACCGAAACCATCAGGCTTGTTGTGAGAAGCTCTGTTTTGTGAGAAGCGTATCCCCAAACCTGCCCCAAATGGGATAAAAAATTTACCATGACATGTTGATGCTGTTCCATGATAGCATGCGAAGTTTCATGAATTTCAGATGAGTTTTGGATTTACTAAAATTTAAGAACCAGGTATCTCAATGTTTGCGGCCGAGTGATGGTGGCAGGGTGTTTGACATCCATTCACATTTCTTGCATGAGACCTAAGCATGTAACCAAGGACACATATTAGAATTTTCAACTAATTTATGCATTAGAGCATGTGCTTGTAGTTCAAATTTGAATTATGCACATGAATGCATAGAAAACTCAGTTAATGTATAAAAGTGTCCAAGCTAACCCCGAAAAATCCCAAAAATTGACACACGACTCATGTTGTTCTATGTTGACACGAGAAACATTTTGAAATTAAGAAGAGGTAACATATATCATTTCGTCCCCCAAGGTGGCACGAACCCTACTGAAACCATCAGGCTTGTTGTGAGAGAAGCTCTGGTTTGCCAGAAGCTTATACCCACACCTGCCCCAAATGGGACAATATTTTTAGGGTTAATTTGATAAATGCCACTCCAAATTTGGCGATTCCGAGAAATGCCACATCAATTTCCAAACTTTGAAATATGCCATTTCATGCCATTTTCAGTGGCATTGTTTGAAATCTGCAGTGGCGTTTTTCAGAGTTTGCAAAAATTGCAGTGGCATTTTTTAAAGTTTGGAAATTGAAGTGGAATTTTTATGAATCACCATAATTGGAGTGGCATTTATCTAATTAACCCATATTTTTACCACGGCATGGCGCTGCTGTTCCATGATATCATGTCAAGTTTCATGAATTTCAGACGAGTTTTTGATTTACTAGAATGTTAAAAGCATGTGTCTCAATGTTACCGGATGAGCGACAGTGTCAAGGTGTTTGTCATTCATTCTCATTTCTTGCATGTGACGAAAGCTTGCAACCAAGGACAAACATTTGATTTTGCAACCCGTTTTTATGGACTGGAGCATGTGCTTCAATTTTGAATTGTGCACTTGAAATGGCTAGAAAGCCAATTTAATGTATAAAAATTCCAAACGAACCTTGAATAATTCCAATTTTTTATGACACACATATAGTTGCATGTTCACTGCAGATAAAAGGTCTAGAAATTCAAACACCGTCCATTGCCACTGTGACCCCATTATTTAATTCAAGTCAAAACGAAAAATCAAGTAGATCCCACACAGTTTATTATCACCAACCATGTGACATGTAGTACAAAATATCCTGGAGCACCGTTGGTGTATAGTACGTCTATGGCTTACGCGACAAGGTGCGTCGGCTACAGTTCATAGCCGGCGTGTCAAGCACACTAGCTCGCTCCCCAAATATCATTTCATTGTTCAATCATCGCTGGTAAAAGATGGGAACGTGGACCCGCGTCGTGAGGGCAACTTCGGCGGCCCACTCCGGCGAGAGCGCGGCCGCAGCCACCATGCGCGTGCTAACAAGGTGCATGAGCGCGGCCGCAATCTATGACCGGGCGGCCAAGGCAGCCCAAACGGCCGTTGTTGCTTCTCAGGTGGCGGCAGCAACATCTACCTCGGGGATAGCAACTGGCGAGAGCGGCACAGCAGCTGTCCGTTCCACAGCGGAGGCCTTAGCCCTGACAGAGGCCGCCCACGCCCAGCTCATGATGGTCACCGCACAAATCGAACGAAGCTTCTCCGACAACGGTCGGCAACCCACGGCCGAAGAGTTGGCAATCGCCAAGAGCGTTCAAGCAGCCGTATGTTCCTCCGCTGAACACCTTGCAACGACGGAGCCCGTCCAAGCCTAGATCGCGGGCGCCCATGCCCAGCTCATGGCGGCCTTTTCCAAAGAGATGGCGGACGCGGATGGCGAGATGCTTGCCGAATATGGTGTGATGGATGCCATGGAGCTCCTTCACCTGGAGACCGTCGGGCGCGAGCTGGACATGGAGGAGGCGGCGGAGATCGACGAGCACCAGCCGTAGTAGTACTCTTTGTTTTGATTAATTAAGAGCGCCGGTCTTTAATGTGTTAGAGTAATGTTTAGGCCAGCTAGCCCTGTTTAATTGCTGAACTTGCTCGATTAAGCAGTGTGGGTGTGTTGTAGTCTCCTTTGTGTACCCAAATTATGCAATGACGTGGATGAGCACAGTAACCAGGGAAATTGGAACCAAAATTTTTGATGTTCAAACTCATCACACATGGGATAAGCTATCTGAATCGTTTGTGATATTGACATATCGTACACAGTTTTGAATAACGAACCGTGTCTGATGACACTTTGCGCGCCAGTTTTTTCGCTGAACCGATTCAAAATTTTCGGCTTCCGTGGAAATATCTACCTCCCCGCCCCCTCCCCCTTACCAAAAGCCACATTTCCCCTATTTTCGCCTTCCTTTCCAAGTTGAAACCTTCACTCCTTTCTTGCAGCGCCGCCCTCCTCGCCGGTGACCCTCCTTCACGCTGCTCGGCCTCGTCTATCCAGGCAGGTAATCCACACCAGACCTCCGTCCTCCTCCTCCTTCCACATCCCACATGCCCCGACAGCCGGCGCGACACCTTCCACCCAAATCACCGACCCCTCCACCAAATAAGCGCCGCCCTAAGCCATGGTGCACGCAGTATAGCCAGGAGCTCAAGGAGCATTTGGCAGCAGAGAAGCAAATCGTGTCTGCACGCGCGGATGAGGTCGCAATGGCTACCATTCATGCCAACCCACAGATCTTGGAGGAGCACCTTGCCATTTGCTAGCTATGGTGGTTAAGCATGCTTAGTTTACCCGTTTCGTGTGCTGCTCCTGCCTTTCCTTAACAAATTCTAGTGAATTGTGCTATCTAATTTTACCATGCAATCTGTTGCTCCTGTGTATATGTTCTATATGTTGTGTAGTGTGGTGCTCACTTATTAACCATTTGGTTAATTAGTTCTCGCCTTCAGGTAATTGTTTGGTTCAATTATGCAAATGTGATGTTCAATTCTTCAGGCTGCAATTTTGTATTGTCTTCCATGTGAGAATCGAATTTATCTTTAGAAAATACATGAGAAACAAATACAATTGGTATATTTCCAAGTTGTCAAGCATGCTTGGTTTGGTTATACATTGTGCAATGTGGTGCTTAGTTAATGTCTGGTTCATTTGTGTTGTGGTGTTTAGTTAACTGTTTGGTCCAATTCTGTAATGCGATGTTCAATAGTTGGGGGTGCATTCTGTTATTGTATACCATGTGAGAAGTAAACTGAATTTGGTTGTACTAATTACATGAGAAACAAATACAATTGCTATATTTCCAAGTAGTTAAGCATGCTTGGTTCGGTTAACTGTCTGATCTTCTATTAGGAGTATGTTATATTGTGCAATGTGGTGCTCAGTTAATGTTTGGTTCATTTGTTGTGTTTAGTTAACTTCTTGGTTCAGTTCTGCAATGCGATGTCCAAGTGTCGTGGGTGGAATTTTGTATTGTTGTGCATGTGAGGAATAAATCGAATTTGGCTGCACTTAATACGTGAGAAACATATACAAGTGTTATATTTCCTAGTTCTTAATCATGCTTGGTTTGGATAAATGGGTTTTCCATGTCGCTTGAATTAATCAGATGAATCTGCAATGTGCTTATTTTTCATCAACATATTTTCCTGATAGCATGCAAACCCTTACTTAACCTGATGATTAACTACCTTATATGTGTTGCAGGGAAACAATGGGAAGCACTGAGGTTTACAATCGAGGTTAGCACGTGCATGGTCCGTTGTCTAATAGCACATTATTGTGCAATGCAGGAACCATTCTAATATTTAGGTTTTTAACAATTTGGTCTTGCACATGTAGGTCATGCTGTCAGAGGTTTTGACCCACTGTTCGACCCTTTTTGCATATGGGGAAAAGAGTTGTCCATGAATATCAATCAAGTCAAGAAACTCAAAAATATTGTTAGGATAAAGAAATTAGCAACAAAAAACAA
The DNA here is from genome assembly GCF_002162155.2 of Triticum dicoccoides. Classification (NCBI taxonomy): domain Eukaryota; kingdom Viridiplantae; phylum Streptophyta; class Magnoliopsida; order Poales; family Poaceae; genus Triticum; species Triticum dicoccoides. The sequence goes on from NC_041385.1 coordinate 377,568,780, forward strand.
CAAGATCTTTGTCTGCACAATGAAGAAGACATCAGTTCACTACAAGATGGTACTAACTATTATACCCTGCCTTTTTTATTCCTTTGCCCCATTTCCAATATAGAGAAGATATTTATGCACATCCTTGTTTTCAGGCCTTTCCAAAGCAGTTCACTGATGATTACCTCTCAACTCACCTCTATGGTCAGGAGGCGAGGTTTCATACAACACCCATGGTTCAATATTGAAGTGTTCCTGAAGAGGACGAAGGATGGACAGTCAATCATCCACAGGCAATGGCCTAAAGTTGCAAATACCTTCAACATCAATGAAGGCTCAATATTTGCCTTCCGCTTCAGTAGTTTTCCCGATGAGATGCATTTGTCTATGTACCGTCTATGATGCTAATTATAAAGGTTCTATATGTTGCATGTGAAACTTGGTGCTGGTGCAGTTGTGTAATGGGGTAGCTGAGTGCTGAAGCTATATCATGTTGTACTATGATGTATTTCAATTATGAAATCATGCTTCCTTAATATGGAAATGAAATATATTATGTGTTTAATATGAATGTCAATTAGATTACTAAATGGATTATTAATAATAGGACAATTAGCCTGCTAATGGTGAATTAGCCTGCTAATTGGTTTTTGCTATTGCAAAAGGTTATTGAGAAAATACCGTGGGCGATGACCGAAGGCAACACACACAGTTTCTAGGAATAAACTGTGTTATATCGATGAACAATCACACACGACATTCTCTTCAAAACTGTTTGCGTTAGGCCACCTTGCGTAAACGTTTACAGCATAAAAATTGTCTGTGATGGATAGCCTTTGCCACACAGTTTCTTCTACGCACCGTGTGTGATGCATTCAATAATGCAAACGATAAAATTATTAATATTGTGTGCGATGGGAACGCTATCACAAACGATTTAACAGGGAAAATTGTGTGTGATGTACCTACGAACGGAAACGTTTTCCTTGCAGCGACTGTGTGGGATATATACGAACGGAAACGTTTAGCGGGGACTGACTGTGTGGGATGTACTTACGATCAAAAACGATTTCGCCTGTATAATTGTATTTTTAGCACTACTATACGTATAACCGTATTTGCTCGCTCGTCGGTCACACACGACCTCATTTTACCAAGCATGTGTGCCAGGAGGGCATATCCCCGACGGTTTCTGGGTCGTGTGGGAAGGACCCCCCTATCGCCCACACTCACTTGGCGATGGTTCCAAATGCCGTCGTAGAAAGGGGTTAAAACTGTTTGTATAGAACCTCGCTGTACCCGTGAGTCTGCGCATCTGCACGGCTGGGATCGGTGATAGACATCTGATCGGGCCCGATGCCCGCAGAACTCGACAGTTCAGAGTTATCCAGAGGCGAGTCCAAGATCGCATCTGGGTCTCCGGTTGGAAGCTCCATGATAGAAGAGAGTTCGGCGGGCCTGATCCTCCCATCTTCAGACGATACGACCTGCTTCAGATCTAAGGCCGAGGTGGGTGTGGGTGCCGACCCCTGGACGGGATCTAAGAGCAGATCTGAAGAGCTTCCTTCATGAGGGCAGGGGGCGGCGACCGAGGCTGCGAACCCATTGAAGATCATATCTCCTCGGATATTAGCGACGTAGTTCAGGTTTTCGAACCTGATCTGGTGGCCGGGGGCGTAACTGTCGACCTGCTCAAAGTGGCCAGTCGAGTTGGCACGGAGCATGAAGCTGCCGAACACAAAGACCTGTCTAGGGAGAAAGGTTTCCCTAGACACGGCATCATCGTCGATGAAGAGGCGAGCCATCGATCCTTCTATTGACAACACAGTGGAGCTCTCAATGAAAGCACCAATGTCGGTGTCAAAACTGGCCGATCTCGGGTAGGGGGGCCCAAGCTGTATGTCTGAGGATCGATGGTAATAGTGAACAAAGGGACACAATGTTTACCCAGGTTCGGGCCCTCTTAATGGAGGTAAAACCCTACTCCTGCTTTATTATATTCTATGGGCGTAGGGTTACAAGAGTTGATCTACCTCGAGATCGTAATGGCTAAACCCTAACTTGGCTAACCTATCAATGTTGTTATCTTGCCTCCAGTCTAAACCCTCAGGTTTATATAGATACCGGAGGGGCCTAGGGCTATACAGAGTCGGTTTACATAGAAAGGAAACAGTACATCCGGACACTTAATCTTGTCATTAACGCATACAGGAGTCCTAACCGGACACAGGAGGTGACCTTCTTCCTTTATCTTGATAGCCCATCAGTCCGGCCCATATCAAATAGACCAGATGCCCGAGGACCCCTTAGTCCAGGACTCCCTCACCTGTCATGGTTAGAAGCAATAGAAACACACAAGCATGTGATCCTACATACTACAAGGAAGTGGTGGTGGTGTGTCAGAAATATGTCAAGCGAATCTAAAATTCTTACTAGTTCTTACCCACCAGCAGGTGGTGATCGGCAACTGTTGTAGTCAATACTCTCAAAGCTTGGATAGAGCGATTACCAGGGAGAGTCAAATGCACGATGTAGATGTATGTGGAGCTAGGAAGGCTTATGATATGGTAGCAAAAAGGGTCAGCAATAATCAATTCGGAGATGCAAAGTTGAATAAACGCTCAATGATGGTACTGTGCTGGTCCTAGGCTAGACCGTACTAGAGACGCGAGCCTAGAACACTAACAAAATCACGGCGTTGCACGTAAACAAGGGAGGAGCACTCTTTGAATTTTTTTCGCTCTTTTTTTGGCGCTCTTTTTTTGCGCTCCTATTTTTTTGTGCCAAAAATCACTATAATGGCGAGTGTCTCAAAACTCTTCCCAAGTCAAGATACCAGGATAGACACGAAATTTTTTGCGACCAATTTTTTCGACTGCCTGGACCAAAAACTGGAAACGGCTCAAAAAAACTTTCTATAATGGCACCTGTCTCAAAACGCTCAGAAACACCTAAAATAGGATAACCGGAATTTTTTTTAACAAGTGCGTTTTCGGAAAATTTTGGGCCTAAACGGAGGGTGGTTTCCGGACTTTTTTTTGGAACCAACCTCTTCTACGGAGCGTCAAAAGATTGATGGAATCTGAAACCACTTAGACAAGGAAACACAAATCTTGAAACAGATGGATCTCGGAATTAAACCTAATATGATATGGACTCGGAGTAGTGGCGGTATATGGATATGGATCAGTGGTGGTATATGGACTCAGATCGGTGGTGGTATATGGAAGTGGGTCGATGGTGGTATATGGACTCGGACCGTTGTTGGTATATGTCTGCGGTGATGACGATGGTGGTATATGGCAGCGGTGTTGATGATGGTGGTATATGGCAGCGATGATGACGATGGTGGTATATGGCAGCATTGATGACGATGGTGCGGCGGCGGCGTGACAAATTGTGAATAGAACTCGAAACTCTAAAGGATTAGACACTATGGCCAGTAACTAGACATGATGATGCAACCGCAAATTCAACAATGCAAAAACCCTAAAAAGATTATGCAAAGGCTCATATTGGTTCAGATATGATGAACTAACCCTGTTTTTTTGGCTTTTTCGTGGACTGTAGGGAAGAACCGACTCGATCTAAACTACAAAAAACTATAAAATCTCACCGAGCAACCAGGAAATCTGATACCACATGATAGAGGCAAAGGTGTCCCATCTTTTGATGAGATGGTGATTATCATTTCGGAAGAGTATACTTTGACGATCTGACTACGTACGTGCGAGGACGTCGCGCCTTAGCAATCACTAAACCAACTCAAAGAGGTTATTGACCACACCGGAGCAAGATCAACCTGACCACGAAGGTCTATTTCCTGCAAGCAAACAAAGAACAAGCAAGAAACTAAGATTGCAATCTGGATACTATGAATATAAGATGAAAGCTTTATTGATCAAGGTGGTGTTCTGTGACATCTTTGTCTGGTCGTTGAACACAAATGAAGTATGCAAAGTTGTAGCTATGACGAACTTTTAATCTAAACAAAACCCAAAGTCTAAATGACGTCCTAAGGGCTGTATATATGGAGGAAGAGGGGGGAATTTCGTGGCCCTTGGGGGAGGGGTCCGAAGCCAACCCTATCTCTTGTTTCTCAACACGAACTCTAAAAACAACCTATACTTATGTATTTCGAAATTACATGGGCCTGACCCAATAATAAGGTGATGCAGCACCTATAATAGCCTCTAGATGAAATTTGTGAAGTGGCATCTTGTATATTTCGTCCAAGACTTCATGCACTCATTACGGTGGCTTCAAAGTCCTGAAATCATCAGTTGAAACTCCATTCTTGTTTCCCTTGCGCATGCCATCATCTCCATGCTTGTTCTTGCTCCAATTTTTGTCCTTCTCCAAGCTAGGCCCTTCATTTGTAAGCAAAACAAATGTATCCATTTTAGGCAGCATCATATTCTCATGAACATTAGAATCATTACCAATAAACGAAAGCACCTGGTAATTTAACTCGCGTGCACGAGCTCTAGTAATAGGTCCAGTATGTATAGTAGCAGGGGTTGTGGGTGTAACAATGGTATTGACGTCCTCATCAGGAAGGGTGATGCAGCAAAATAGAGTAAGTATTCCCTTGGTTTGAGAACCAAGGTATCAATCCAGTAGGAGACAACGCACAAGTCACCGAATACCCGCACAAACAATCAACAAACTTGCACCCAATGCGATAAAGGGGTTGTTAATCCCTTCACGGTTACTTGCAAAAGTGAGATCTGATAGAGAAAGATAAATGGTAAAGTAAATATTTTCGGTATTTTTGGTTTATAGATCGGAAAGTAAAGATTTCAAAATAGTAGATCGGAAACTAGTATGATGGAAAAGAGACTTAATATAATGGAAAAGAGACCCGGAGGCCATAGGTTTCACTAGTGGCTTCTCTCAAGATAGCAAATAATACAGTGGGTGAACAAATTACTGCCGAGCAATTGATAGAAGAGCACATAATTATGTCGATATCTAAGGCAATGATCATGAACATAGGCATCACGTCTGTGTCAAGTAGGCCGAAACGATTATGCATCTACTACTATTACTCCACACATCGACCGACTCCTGCCTGCATCTAGATTATTAAGTTCATAAAGAACAGAGTAACGCATTAAATAAGATGACATGATGTAGAGGAATTAACTCAAGCAATATGATGAAAACCCCATCTTTTTATCCTCGATGGCAACAATACAATATGTGCCTTGCTGCCCCTACTATCTCTGGGAAAGGACACAACAAGATTGAACCTAAAGCTAAGCACTTCTCCCATTTTCAAGAAAACCAATCTAGTAAGCCAAACTAAACCGATAATTCGAATATACTTGCAAAGATATCAAATCATGCATAAAAGGATTCAGAGAAGATTCAAATAATATTCATAGATAATCTGATCATAAATCCATAATTCATCGGATCTCGGCAAACACATTGTAAAAGAGTATTACATCGAGTAGATATCCAAGAACATCGAGGAGAACATGGTATTGAGAATCAAAAAGAGAGAAGAAGCCATCTAGCTACAAGCTATGGACCCGTAGGTCTGTGGTAAACTACTCACGCTTCATTGAAAGGGCAATGGTGTTGATGTAGAAGCCCTCCATGATTGAATCCCGCTCCGGCAGGACACAGGCCCCTAGATGGGATCTCACGGGTACAGAAGGTTGCGATGGTGGAAAAGTGTTTTTGTGGCTCCCCCTGATGGTTTTGGGGTATAAGAGTATATATGGGCAAATGAATTAGTCAGGAGACCTCCGAGGGGCCCACGAGGTAGGGGGGTGCGCCCTACCCCCTGGGCGCGCCCTCCACCCTCATGGCCACCTCGTTGCCTCTCCGACTTCATCTCCAACTCTCCTGGTTTGCTTCTGGTCCAAGAAAGATCATCGCGAAAGTTTTATTCCGTTTGGACTCCGTTTGGTATTCCTTTTCTGCGAAACTCTAAAACAGGAAAAAAACAGAAACTGGCACTGGGCTCTAGGTTAATAGGTTAGTCCCAAAAATATATAAAATAGCATATAAATGCATATAAAACATCCAATACAGATAATATAATAGCATGGAACAATCAAAAATTATAGATACGTTGGAGACATATCAAGCATCCCCAAGCTTAATTCATGCTCGTCCTTGAGTAAGTAAAAGATGTTTTGATGTGGAATGCTACCTAACATATTTATCCATGTAATTCTCTTTATTGTGGCATGAATGTTCAGATCCGTAAAATTCAAAACAAAAGTTTAATATTGACATAAAAACAATAATACTTCGAGCATACTAGTAAAAGCAATCATGTCTTCTCAAAATAACATGGCCAAAGAAAGCTATCCCTACAAAATCATATAGTCTGTCTATGCTCTATCTTCATCACATAAATCATTCACAACCCCGATGACAAGCCAAGCAACTGTTTCATACTTTTGATGTCCTCAAACTTTTTTAGCTTTCACGCAACACATGAGCATGAGCCATGGATATAGCACTATGGTGGAAGAGAATATGGTGGTTGTGGAGAAGACAAAAAAGAGGGAGATAGTCTCACATCAACTAGGCGTATCAACGGGCTATGGATATGCCATCAATAGATATCAATGTGAGTGAGTAGGGATTGCCATGCAACGGATGCACTAGAGCTTTAAGTGAAGTGTATGAAAGCTCAGAAGGAAAATTAAGTGGGTGTGCATCCAACTCGCTAGCTCATGAAGACCTAGGGCAATTTCAGGAAGCCCATCATTGGCATATACAAGCCAAGTTCTATAATGAAAAATTCCCACTAGTATATGAAGTGACAACATAGGAGACTCTCCATCATGAAGATCATGGTGCTACTTTGAAGCATAAGTGTGGTAAAAGGATAGTAACATTGCCCCTTCTCTCTTTTTCTCTCATTTTTTTATTTGGGCCTTTCTCTCTTTTTTTATGGCCTCTTTTTTCCGGAGTCTCATCCCGACTTGTGGGGGAATCATAGCCTCCATCATCGTTTCCTCACATGGGACAATGCTCTAATAATGAAGATCATCACACTTTTATTTACTTACAACTCAATACTTGCAACTCAATATTTAGAACAAAATATGACTCTATGTGAATGCCTCCAATGGTGTACCGGGATGTGCAATGACTCAAGAGTAACATGTATGAAAGAATTATGAATGGTGGCTTTGCCACAAATACAATGGCGACTACATGATCATGCAAAGCAATATGACAATGATGAAGTGTGTCATAATAAACGGAACGGAGGAAAGTTGCATGGCAATATATCTCGGAATAGCTATGGAAATAGGTAGGTATGGTGGATGTTTTGAGGAAAGTATATGGTGGGTGTATGGTACTGGCGAGAGTTGTGCGGCACAAGAAAGGCTAGCAATGGTGGAAGGGTGAGAGTGCGTATAATCCATGGACTCAACATTAGTCATAAAGAACTCACATACTTATTGCAAAAATCTATTAGTTAGCGAAAAGAAGTACTACGCGCATGCTCCTAGGGGGATATATTGGTAGGAAAAGACCATCGCTCATCCCCGACCGCCACTCATAAGGAAGATAATCAAAAAATAAATCATGCTCCGACTTCATCACATAACGGTTCACCATACGTGCATGCTACAGGAATCACAAACTTTAGCACAAGTATCTCTCAAATTCAGAACTGCTCACTAGCATGACTCTTAATATCACCATCTTCATATCTAAAACAATCATAAAGAATCAAACTTCTCATAGTATTCAATGCACTTAATATGAAAGTTTTTATTATATCCCTCTTGGATGCCTATCATATTAGGACTAAATTTTATAACGAAAGCAAATTACCATGTTGTTCTAATAGACTCTCGAAATAATATAAGTGAAGCATGAGAGTTCATAAATTTCTATCAAATAAGGCCACCGCCGTGCTCTAAAAAGATATAAGTGAAGCACTAGAGCAATATTGCCTAGCTCAAAAGATATAAGTGAAGCACATAGAGTATTCTAATAAATCACGATTCATGCGTGTCTCTCTCAAAAGGTGTGTACAGCAAGGATAATTGTGGTAAAATAAAAAGCAAAGACTCAGATCATATAAGACGCTCCAAGCAAAACACATATCATGTGGTGAATAAAAATATAGCCTCAAGTAAAGTTACTGATAGACGAAGACAAAAGAGGGGATGCCTTCCGGGGCATCCCCAAGCTTAGGATTTTGGTTGTCCTTGAATATTACCTTGGGGTTCCTTGATCATCCCCAAGCTTAGGCTCTTGCCACTCCTTATTCCATAGTCCATCAAATCCTTACCCAAAACTGGAAAACTTGACAACACAAAACTCAACATAAAATCTCATGAGCTCCGTTAGTATAAGAAAATAAATCACCACTATAAGGTACTGTTGCAAACTCATTCTTTATTTGTATTGGTGTAATATCTATTGTATTCCAACTTTTCCATGGTTCATAGCCCCCGATACTACCCATAGATTCATCAAAATAAGCAAACAACACAAAGAAAACAGAAACTGTCAAAAATAGAACAATCTGTAGTAATATGTGACTCTCGAATACTTCTGTAACTCCAAAAATTATGAAACAATAGGACGACCAGGGAAATTTGCGCACCAATCCAAAGCAAAAAGTATCAGATCAAAAGCACATTTCGATAAAACTCAGGAAATTATTTACTGGGCGCAAAAGTTTCTATTTTTCAGCAGGATCAACACAACTATCACCGTAAGCTATCCTAAAGGTTTAACTTAGCTCAAACACTAATTAAAGCACAGAACCACATCTAACGAGAGGCTATATGAATTATTTAAAGCAAAACAGGAACAAAAAGCAACGAACAAAAATAAAATTGGGTTGCCTCCCAACAAGTGCTATTGTTTAATGCCCTTAGCTAGGCATTGATAATTTCAAAGATGCTCACATAAAAGAGTAGAATTGAAGCACAAAGAGAGCATGAAAAAACATGTGACAAACACATCTAAGTCTAACAAACTTCCTATGCATAGGCATTTTATAAGCAAACAAATTATCAAGGCAAGCAAAAACTAGCATATGCAAGGAAGAAGAAAGAGACGATAGCAATCTCAAAATGAATAAAGGTAATTTACTAACGCGGAAATTTCCACAACCATATTTTCCTCTCTCATAATAATTATATGTAGGATCATATTCAAATTCAACAATATAGCTATCACATAACATATTCTCAACACGATCCACTTGCATGCGAAGTTGACACTCTTCCAAAATAGTGGGATCAACATTAACTAAAGTCATGACCTCTTCAAACCCACTTTTATCAAAAATTTCATAAGATTGAATATTCTCCAAATATGTGAGATGTAAAGTTGACACTCTTCCAAACCCACTTTCAATACTATTGCAAACATTATTGTCAATCTTATATTCATCATGGGGCTTAAATAAATTTTCAAGATCATAAGAAGAATTACCCCAATCAAGATCATTGCAAAAAATAGTAGACATAGCAAAATATACATCCCCAAGCTTAGGGTTTTGCATAATATTAGCACAATTTACATTAACATAATTTGTAATAACATCGTTGCAATCATGCTTTTTATTCAAGAAGCCATCGTGAATCTCTTCATAAATTTCTTCATCACAATTTTCAGATTCACGAATTTCAAGCAAAACTTTATAAAGATAATCTAGTGCACACAACTCACTAGCAATTGGTTCAACATAATTGGATCTGTTAAAAAGATTGGAAAGTGGATGAGAATCCATAAACTTTTAGCAAGCAAAGATGCAAGCAAAAAGAAGGCACATGGTAACACAAGCAAACAAAAGATCAAATGGAAGAAGGGCGAAGAAAAGGCAAATCTTTTTGAAAATCGTTGTAGAGGTGGGGGAGAGGAAAACGAGAGGAGAATGGTGAATAATGTAATGCAAGAGATGAGAGTTTATGATGGGTACTTGGTATGTCTTGACTTGGCGTATATCTCGCCGGCAACGGCGCTAGAAATTCTTCCTGCTACTTAGCTTGTGTTTGTTTTTCCCTTGAAGAGGAAAGGGTGATGCAGCAAAGTAGAGTAAGTATTTCCCTTAGTTTGAGAACCAAGGTATCAATCCAGTAGGAGATAACACACAAGTCACCGAATACCCGCACAAACAATCAACAAACTTGCACCCAACGCAATAAAGGGGTTGTCAATCCCTTCACGGGTACTTGCAAAAGTGAGATCTGATAGAGATAGATAAACAGAAAGTAAATATTTTTGGTTTATAGATCGGAAAGTAAAATATTGCAAAATAGTAGATCGGAAACTAGTATGATGGAAAATAGACTTGATATGATGGAAAAGAGACCCGGGGCCATAGGTTTCACTAGTGGCTTCTCTCAAGATAGAAAATAATACGGTGGATGGACAAATTACTGCCTATCAATTAATAGAAGAGCGCATAATTATGACGATATCTAAGGCAATGATCATGAACATAGGCATCACGTCCGTGTCAGGTAGACCGAAATGATTCTGCATCTACTACTATTACTGCACACATCGACCGACTCCTTCCTGCATCTAGAGTATAAAGTTCATAAAGAACAGAGTAACGCATTAAGTAACATGACATGATGTAGAGGAATTAACTCAAGCAATATGATGAAAACCCCATCTTTTATCCTCGATGGCAACAATACAATATGTGCCTTGTTGCCCCTACTATCACTGGGAAAGGACACCGCAAGATTGAACCCAAAGCTAAGCACTTCTCCCATCTCAAGAAAAACCAATCTAGTAGGCCAAACTAAACCGATAATTCGAAGGGACTTGCAAAGATATCAAATCATGCATAAAAGAATTCAGAGAAGATTCAAATAATATTCATAGATAATCTGATCATAAATCCACAATTCATCGGATCTCGGCAAACACACCACAAAAGAGTATTACATCGAATAGATCTCCACGAACATCGAGGAGAACATGGTATTGAGAATCAAAGAGAGAGAAGAAGCCATCTAGCTACTAGCTATCGACCCGTAGGTCTGTGGTAAACTACTCACGCTTCATCGGAAGGGCAATGGTGTTGACGTAGAAGCTCTCCGTGATCGAATCCCCCTCCGGCAGGATGCCGGAAAAGGCTGCTAGATGGGATCTCATGGGTACAGAAGGTTGCGGTGGTGGAAAAGTGTTTTCGTGGCTCCCCCTGATGGTTTTGGGGTTTAAGAGTACATATGGGCGAAAACATTAGGTCAGGAGACCTTCGAGGGGCCCACGAGGTAGGGGGCATGCTCTACCCCCCCTGGGCGCGCCCTCCACCCTCGTGGCCACCTTGTTGCTTCTCCGACTTCATCTTCAAGTCTCCTGGTTTGCCTCTGGTCCAAGAAAGATCATCGCGAAAGTTTTTTTCCGTTTGGTATTCATTTTCTACGAAACTCTAAAATAGGCAAAAAAACAGAAACTGACACTAGGCTCTATGTTAATAGGTTAGTCCCAAAAATAATATAAAATAGCATATAAATGCATATAAAACATCCAAAACAGATAATATAATAGCATGGAACAATTAAAAATTATAGATACGTTGGAGTCGTATCAGGCTTCTACAGAGAAGATTCATCTTGGATTCAAGACCCCTCATAAGAAGACCCTCAAGACCTCCTCACAGAGAAGAACTTGCTACTTGTATCATCCTTTGTTGATTGTGGATCGTGCATCTCTTTGTGTTCTGAGGATCTAGCACATGTGTAACTGAATCTTGTTGGTTTGAGTGTTTTCTCTCGTGTTTCCCCTCGTCTTCTGTCAGGACCCCGATTCTAAGTCACACCGATCTAGCATGTAACACATCATATCACTTTGCGGCCTCACGCATGGTATTCCCACGGGTGCCACCTTACCTGGCCCGGGACATTTGCGCCTTTTGGCTCACGTATATGATAGTGCCGCTAGCATCCATATGACAAAGAACCCGGGCTGACATGGCTAGTCGTGAACCCAAAGTGGCACTAACTTACAGGGACAGGCATACATGACCCAACAACGAACGTGTCGGTCATCAGTGAGTGAATCCGGGCTATAGCAACTGGGCTAGCAGGACTTTGGTAAACCGGGCTGTAGCAGGCTAACAGGACTCCGGTAGACACCGCGTGACATTTCCCCAAAGGGACAGACACAGGAACGAAGAAGGACACATGCCGGCCAGTCTAAGTGTTCCGGAGCAGTAGCAAGCTACCATGGCTCAGTGGAAGCACTAGGAGACATTTCCCAGTAAGAGAGGCTACCAAGGATAAACAACTAGGTTGTCAGATCCCACACATACCAAGCATTTCAATAACATACACACAATATGCTCGATATGTGCAAATACGACATGGCATCACAACATGACTCTACGACTCAAGTATTTTATTCAATAGGCTCCGAGGAGCGACATATTACAAACATGGGTCTCATGGCCCAACATTCAGAGCAAACAAGTCAAGCACAAGCGGAAGCTTAACATGTCTGAGTACAGACATCTACAAATGAAAAAGGCTGAGAAGCCTGACTAACTACTAGATCCTGCCAAGGGCTCAAGATCCTAGCTGAGGTAACAAGCTAAACGTCGAAGTCCACGCGGTACTACTAGCGAGACTGAAGTCTCTCTGCAAAAACATAAATTAAGCAACGTGAGTACAAATGTACCCAGCAAGACTTACATCAGATCTAACTACATATGCATCATTATCAACAAGGGGATGGTGGGGTTTACCTACAGCAAGCCAGCTTTGACTCGGTGGCTATCCTAAACTATGACTGCAAGTAACTCTTTTGAGGTGGCGCACACGAGTCCACATATTCACCATATCAATACACCACTATGGATCCGCTCCCGTCTCCCTACGAGAATGCCATCCATAGCACTCACGCTTATCTTGCGTATTTTAGAGTATCCACTTTCACTTGTCTATGAACTGTACAGGCAACCCAGAAGTCCTTTACCGTGGACACGGCTATTCGAATAGATCATATTAACCCTGCAGGGGTGTACTTCTTCACACACGCTCTCACCACTTACCGCCGTTTACACGACATGTACTCGGCAACCTTCAAGCAGAAGCCCAGCGAGGGCGTCGGCCACGACCTAACTAAACACACAAGTCTCTCATCCAGGTTTATCGCCTATTCGGGTTCCATCCGCAAGGAGATCCGGCCGGGGTGTCGCTCACGGCCCCAAACGATGTGTGCAGGGTTCCCAAGTCCACCATCCGGGTGCCACTTGGTACACCGGGCCACTGTGCCTAGTCTGTCCCAAGCCCACCTGTACCGGGTGCCACTTGGTAGACTACTAACACTACCTACAAACACCAGAAACTAGTTGCAACTCCTGGACAGAGATCATGTTGATTAATAAGTCGAGAGGGGTCGAGTTACCGGAACCCAATGTGTGGTAGTAACTGTTCATGGATCACAAACACAGAACTCAGTTCCTAAGGACGGCTTCAGTGAGACAACCCACCATGTACTCCTACATGGCCTCTCACCACTACCTTTACCAAATCGTGTTCACACACTTAGATCACACATGGTAGGACATGTTCACACACCTCTGATTCATCCCCGATGAATCAGACCTGACTCAACTCTAAGCAGTAGCAGGCATGACAAACAAGCATGAATGAGTAGGCACAACAGGGCTCAAACAACTCCTACTCATGCTAGTGGGTTTCATCTATTTACTGTGGCAATGACAGGTCATGCAAAGGATAAAGGGGTTCAGCTACTGCAGCAAGTAATGGATGAATCGGTGTTGTCCTAATGCAGTAAAAGAGAGCAGGAGCGAGATAGTAGGATTGTATCGGAATGAACAAGGGGGTTTTGCTTGCCTGGCACTTCTGAAGATAGTATAGTTCTTCATCGGTGTCATCGATCACATCGTCGGTACACGTCTACTGAGAGGGGACAAGCACCGACAAACAAAGAAGAAACACAATCAATGCAATGCAACAGTATGATGCATGAATGTGACATGGCAATATTCTGTGGTCTGTGCTAATGCAACTAAAACCAGATTAAATGAAGTTGGTTTGAATCCAAGATTCAAATTCAAACTCCACATGTGGTTATTTAAATGCCATTTAATTGAATTGTCCTAAACAGTAGTCATAAGTTGTTCTAACATGCATGAAAATGGTATAGATGGATAGATTGGATTTTTCTGATCATTTTTCATATATAATTTATCTCATTTGGAGTTACGGTTGAATTTATATGGATTTTCAAAGTTTTGGATATATTCTGGAATTTTCTGTATTATTTTAAATCCAGAAAATGAATAACTGCGTCAGCATTGCATCACTGTGACGTCAGCAAGTCAACTGCGGCTGACCAAGTCAAACCTAGCCAGTGGGGTCCGCTGGTCAGCCACACAGTGCTGTCTGGGTCACTGACAGGTGGGGTCAGGTCAACGTACACATCAGCAAGTCAGCCCTGACGCGTGGGTCCCGCTGGATTATAAGCTAATTTAAACAAAAAATAAACCGGAGTTAATTAGGCGCGGGGCCCAGCTGTCGGTGTCACTGAGAGGGTTAATTAGCGGGGTAATTAGTCCCTAACGACGATGCCACGTCAGCACGCCGGAGTTGAATGCCGGCGAGCTCGCGAACGCGGCGGCGACGCTTGGAAACGCACTACGGGTGGCGGCTGGACGCGCTGCGGGGACCACGAGGAAGCCCTCGCTCACCCGCATCCAGGGGTGCACGCAGCTGAGCGTAGGGAGGCCGGGGTCGATGGCGACGACCTCTTGGGCGGCCGCCGGAGTTTGGCGTTCGTGAGTTTTGTTGCTGCGGCTCGCGGTCGAGCGAACCAGTGCTCTAGGGATGCACTATGCGAGGCTGCGAACGTGTTGCACACCTACGGATGACCAAATGGTCACGGAAGTGACGCCGGCGTCGAGCTCGTGCGGCGGGGCGTTTCGGCTCCGGTGGAGGAGGCGGCTAGAGCTCGAAATCAGGCATGGAGTTAGGGGGAAACGAAGAAGGGGCTCACATGGAGTCGGTAGGGCGGCTCAGCAAGCTCGGGGAGGTCTGGACGGTGGTGGAATCACGGGGGCGATCGCCGGGACCCGAGGATGAAGATGACATCGATGGCGGCACTCCGAGGGCCTTCCAATCTTGTGGATCGGCGGGGACGGCGTAGCAGATGACGGCGGAGCTCGTGGGCCGGTTGGGGGAGCGAGGGGGATGGGGTGGACACGGCAGCAACGAACGGCGGCGACGGCAGGGCGCGGTGTGCTCGGGAGAGAGAAACGGAGGAGGGGGGAGGAGCACAAGGAGAGTGAGAGGGGTCGGGAGGGGGGTTGCGTGGCGTCGCGGAAAACGTCCAGGGCGACGAGGGGACAGCCAGGCAGGCAGCTGCTGGCGTGGCACGCCGCGGCGCCGTGGCTAGCTTCTCCTCTGCCTTCTGGCAGGAGGAAGAAGACGCCCCTGCCCTCGATGGGCCGGCCAGGTGGCTGGGCTGCCAGGTGGGCTGGGCCTGCTGGAGGAGCTGGGCCAGGCTACAGGGGGGCCAGGTGAGGTTTCTGCCCTTTTTAATTTAGTTTCTATTTTCTATTTATTTTCTCTGTTTTGATTTAGTTTAGCACTAAATCATTTTTATATAGTTCTGAGAATATTTTTGGGCACTCTCTGAATTAATCCGATGTCCCTCAACATTTCTCAGAATATTTGGAGCTGTCAAAATATTTATAGCAATGTTTTGGAGCCCCAATCAAATACAATATGTGTTGAGGTAAAATCCAAGATGGCTAGGAAAAATGTGCATAACCTCTAGTTGCTGTTTCCAGTATTTCCAAAAATCATGAACATTTTTCTAAGACCATTTTGGGTTTTTGGAATTTATTTTAGCTGAACCTATTTGATTTCTCTTAGGTGCTAGGGTTTGAGTCAATCCCCATTTCAAATTTAAAAGCAATTTAAACATGATGCAACACATGACTAGCTAGCCCAGAGCATACTAGAACTAGGGATGTGACAACTCACCCCCACTAAACAAGAATCTCGTCCCAAGATTCAAGACGTGAGGTAAGAAGACAGAGGGGACACAAAGCTAACACAATCTTCACGATCCAACTGTCCTTCTCAAGATGTTGATTCATTGCTTCATATTGATCTTGACGTCTTTGCGTTCTAGATCTTCATCCAACTCGATGACGTTAGAAAGAAACTCTATCGGAAAGGATCATTGAAACTCTCCATACCAGGCTAAGGCAATTCACAACAATCGTTTGAAAGGAGTTCGGGAAAATGGCATATCCGGATTAGAATGGATGATGTGGATTACCTTGTTGAAAACAACACAAGGGATGATTTTAGTAACCAGGGAGAAGCTCAACAGTAGAGAGTGAGTCCACTGTTTGAAAAGTTATAGCATAATCGAGGAAACTGAGAGCAATCCCAATTAGTGCCGATGATAACACCTAGCGCTTGTGTGTGCTCTCAAGAACTTGAGCATTTCCATATTCATCAAGGTTTTACCAATATCTGTGTCGAGGATCCTGGCAACACATCATACTACCATGATGAATAGTGATGGACGATGCAGATGCAAAGAAAGGCAACACTTTCTCAGATTTGTCCTTAGCAAGGCCAAGGAAAAAAATCTGGATGATCGACCGAGAGACATTTAGCACTCCGCTTCTAATGTTCTCCTTGATGTGCTAGTGTATCCCATTCATAGATATGGTTTTATATCTAGAACATCAAGTAAAAGGTCGGACTTCGGAAACACCAAATCCATAAGGAACAACTTCTGGAGTAAATCCTACGAAATCCTTATGGGGAGGTGGCCAACTTCCTCAATCAAGATACTACAATAATAGGTCTTCCGGCTGGGTGTGTTGGCCACAACATCCACTTTACCAGATTATAGAGAGACCAATATTATAGTTCTTGGGAAATGTTCCAACCATCATATCTGCCTGAGATTCAGATCTGGTTGGTGTCAGGATAATCCAGACTCATCGAGTCTAGAAAGAAAAATGAAAGTTTGCAACACAAATCGACGAGATGACGTTGCGAGATTCTCGGGGGATGAACTACGATAGTAAACTCCAAAACATGAGCCATCTCTGCTACATGCATGTGAACACGCTGTCGCAGACAAGCATGAGCACGTAGTAGTCTTATAGTAAAACACTACCGAGTTCAGGTGGGGAACCATCAACGAGGATAATGAAGTCTTGTGCATGAACTAGTATTCGCACAACAACTCCTTTTCCCTTGAACAAATCAATCAGTGGCTTGGTGTGCTAGGAACACATATAGAATGGAGGAGGCCAACCTACCAAACCATAGAGTACTTCGCACATCTGCATGACCAACTTGGGATGATTCCAGAGGAAGCAACAACAAGCTTTCTCGAATTCACGGCGGCAACTTGCATGGATTGCACGTGAACTTAGAGAAAGTCGCTACTTTCATCCAAACATATGCTTCATGAACAGAACATGAAGGCATTGTTTACAAAGTTTACAACACTAGCTTAATGTTTAACACGAATCATGGGGAAGACAAGATGCTGCTGATGGGCTCAACAACAACTCATCAGAATTTCCATATCACTGGACTTCCACCACTATGTGAACAATGTGATAGTATTGGTCAGACCAAAAGATGTAATGGTGTATGCTCGAGGAATCAACCACGAGTAAGACAACATTACGAATATCGTTGGTTCTGATTTGATTTAAGGACAGCCCACACTCAAATCAAGGTTTGGACAAGACAATAGATTCAACAACCGATCACGAGGAACAATCGATGAAGATATCATCTCTCTTCAACACACACACAAGGATATCCCTTTGGAAATTAACTAAATTAGACAAGCTTTTATCTTCCAACTCTCCAAGTTGTTTAGCTTGACCAACTAGCTCAGGGGTATCCCACACAGATTCTTGGAGAATGTCTGGTTTACAAGAAACCAACTTGACCACGAACTCAACATAGCGATCACGTGACAACCTGGTGATACTTCCGAGAAGATATTCGGAAAATCACGTACCACCGATATGTTGCTAAGCTCGAGAACAATCTTGCTTTTCAGGGCAAGACGATATGACTGAATAAGCAAGGACTGACACTATCCTAACTCATTGATCGAAAAGTGCACCGGGAATAAGGACTAGGTAGCATGATCAACCTTAGGGCGATGATTCAAAAATCAACATGCTAAGAATGAGGTTATTGTCCATTTAACTACCAAGCAACGGGGTTGCTAGGAGTATTGAGTTCACACATCACGATTCACTTGTCGGCACTCCGGCTGCAACAACACGGAACCGAGGAATGAAAAGGATGGCGAGAAGTATCACTACGTCAAGAATTCACAAGAGGTGGTGCAATTCTCATGACAATCCTAACATAAAGAAGGTAATACTTCAAGGTAGAACAGATCAGAAGCTGGATTGCATTTGATCTGCGGGATACAACTGCTTTGACCCAATCGTGGATATGGATTAGGTACTGGAGTTTGTTTCTCCTAGTCATTCCAAAATAGAATGGCTTGACGGACCTCAAGAGTAATAGGCATCGATAAACACGATTGCACCACTACTCCCGACTATCAATTGATAGACGAAGATCAGAAGACAACTAAAGAGGGACAACTCAAAAGAACATACAATTTTCTAAGTTGTGGATGCATGGATTAGCATGTCGAACAAGTTCAACATATTTCTTCCGGGTAACTCATGCGGAGAAGGTAGGACTGGCAGAGTCACATCTTAGAATCAAGAACTCGTCAAGAGCACACTGATTGTGATCTTTCGGTTCAGCCAGGAACTTCTGCCATAAGCAGTACATGGTATTTGGAAGAAGGAAATACCACGGACATCAAGGACTAATGCAAAGGTTACCAATACCCTAAAGGAACTAGCAAACACTAACAACATGAAGTAAGTAGGGAAATCTCGGGTTCAGAAACCCAGGAGTAGAATACCTACTACTAAGTGGCATCACGGGATGCTTTCGGAAATAAAGGCCAGAATCATCACACTGGGACACAAATCATGGCTAGTTACTAGATGATCCCCTAAGACACCTAGGGTCATAATAATAGCTCCAACATATACGTCGAGGCAATAGAGTACCTCAACTCACCGTTTAGTGTGGTTAACCTGGCCAGAAAGGTCATCGAAAACAGAGGGAAAGGATTTTGCAATTGCATCAGATTATTTAGAAACCTGGGATGACTCGGACAGCATAACGGCTATAAATGCTCAAGATGATTTGAGACATCCTACAAAATGGTGGCATAACCACTCAGAAGCACAATATCAAGGTTTCGAGATCAACAGTTAACATACGGAGGTAGTCGGAACCGAACTGAGGCTTAAATCCAACAATCTTATAAGTCTACGGATTAGTAACATGTGATCCTGATAGAGAGAAGAGAAAGCCTAGTTTCTTAACCCCGTAGAAAAGATAGGATGACTCAGATCAGAAGGCATAAGGTATAAGGAGTAAAAAGAGTCTTACATTCCATCCCACAATCAATTCCCTCATATAACTAAAGAATTTCTAGACTCAACTTCGACCGGTTTGGCTTGGTAATCCTACAGGCAGTCAAGCTCTGATACCAAAGCTGTCAGGACCCCGATTCTAAGTCACACCGATCTAGCATGTAACACATCATATCACTTTGCGGCCTCACGCACGGTATTCCCACGGGTGCCACCTTACCTGGCCCGGGACCGTTTGCGCCTTTTTTGGCTCACATATATGATAGTGCCGCTAGCATCCATATGACAAAGAACCCGGGCTGACATGGCTAGTCGTGAACCCAAAGTGGCACTAACTTACAGGGACAGGCATACATGACCCAACAACGAACGTGTCGGTCATCAGCGAGTGAATCCGGGCTGTAGCAACTGGGCTAGCAGGACTCCGATAAACCGGGCTGTAGCAGGCTAACAGGACTCCGGTAGACACCGTGTGACATTTCCCCAAAGGGACAGACATAGGAACGAGAAGGACACATGCTGGCCAGACTAAGTGTTCCGGAGCAGTAGCAAGCTACCATGGCTCAGTGGAAGCACTAGGAGACATTTCCCGATAAGAGAGGCTACCAAGGATAAACAACTAGATTGTCAGATCCCACACATACCAAGCATTTCAATAACATACACACAATATGCTCAATATGTGCAAATACGACATGGCATCACAACATGACTCTACGACTCAAGTATTTTATTCAATAGGCTCCAAGGAGCAAGATATTACAAACATGGGTCTCATGGCCCAACATTCAGAGCAAACAAGTCAAGCACAAGCGGAAGCTTAACATGTCTGAGTACAGACATCTACAAATGAAAAAGGCTGAGAAGCCTGACTAACTACTAGATCCTGCCAAGGGCTCAAGATCCTAGCTGAGGTAACAAGCTAAACGTCGAAGTCCACGCGGTACTACTAGCGAGACTGAAGTCTCTCTGCAAAAACATAAATTAAGCAACGTGAGTACAAATGTACCCAGCAAGACTTACATCAGATCTAACTACATATGCATCATTATCAACAAGGGGATGGTGGGGTTTACCTACAGCAAGCCAGCTTTGACTCGGTGGCTATCCTAAACTATGACTGCAAGTAACTCTTTTGAGGTGGCGCACACGAGTCCACATATTCACCATATCAATACACCACTATGGATCCGCTCCCGTCTCCCTACGAGAATGCCATCCATAGCACTCACGCTTATCTTGCGTATTTTAGAGTATCCACTTTCACTTGTCTATGAACTGTACAGGCAACCCAGAAGTCCTTTACCGTGGACACGGCTATTCGAATAGATCATATTAACCCTGCAGGGGTGTACTTCTTCACACACGCTCTCACCACTTACCGCCGTTTACACGACATGTACTCGGCAACCTTCAAGCAGAAGCCCAGCGAGGGCGTCGGCCACGACCTAACTAAACACACAAGTCTCTCATCCAGGTTTATCGCCTATTCGGGTTCCATCCGCAAGGAGATCCGGCCGGGGTGTCGCTCACGGCCCCAAACGATGTGTGCAGGGTTCCCAAGTCCACCATCCGGGTGCCACTTGGTACACCGGGCCACTGTGCCTAGTCTGTCCCAAGCCCACCTGTACCGGGTGCCACTTGGTAGACTACTAACACTACCTACAAACACCAGAAACTAGTTGCAACTCCTGGACAGAGATCATGTTGATTAATAAGTCGAGAGGGGTCGAGTTACTGGAACCCAATGTGTGGTAGTAACTGTTCATGGATCACAAACACAGAACTCAGTTCCTAAGGACAGCTTCAATGAGACAACCCACCATGTACTCCTACATGGCCTCTCACCGCTACCTTTACCAAATCGTGTTCACACACTTAGCTCACACACAGTAGGACATGTTCACACACCTCTGATTCATCCCCGATGAATCAGACCTGACTCAACTCTAAGCAGTAGCAGGCATGACAAACAAGCATGAATGAGTAGGCACAACAGGGCTCAAACAACTCCTACTCATGCTAGTGGGTTTCATCTATTTACTGTGGCAATGATAGGTCATGCAAAGGATAAAGGGGTTCAGCTACCGCAGCAAGTAACAGATGAATCGGTGTTGTCCTAATGCAGAAAAAGAGAGCAGGAGCGAGATAGTAGGATTGTATCGGAATGAACAAGGGGGTTTTGCTTGCCTGGCACTTCTGAAGATAGTATAGTTCTTCATCGGTGTCATCGATCACATCGTCGGTACACGTCTACTGAGAGGGGACAAGCACCAACAAACAAAGAAGAAACACAATCAATGCAATGCAACAGTATGATGCATGAATGTGACATGGCAATATGCTGAGGTTTGTGCTAATGCAACTAAAACCAGATTAAATGAAGTTGGTTTGAATCCAAGATTCAAATTCAAACTCCACATGTGGTTATTTAAATGCCATTTAATTGAATTGTCCTAAACAGTAGTCGTAAGTTGTTCTAACATGCATGAAAATGGTATAGATGGATAGATTGGATTTTTCTGATCATTTTTCATATATAATTTATCTCATTTGCGGTTGAATTTATATGGATTTTTAAAGTTTTGGATATATTCTGGAATTTTCTGTATTATTTTAAATCCAGAAAATGAATAACTGCGTCAGCGTTGCATCACTGTGACGCCAGCAAGTCAACTGCGGCTGACCAAGTCAAACCTGACCAGTGGGGTCCATTGGTCAGTCACACAGTGTTGTCTGGGTCACCGACAGGTGGGGTCAGGTCAACGGACACATCAGCAAGTCAGCCCTGACGCGTGGGTCCCGCTGGATTATAAGCTAATTTAAACAAAAAAATAAACCGGAGTTAATTAGGCGCGGGGCCCAGCTGTCGGTGTCACTGAGAGGGTTAATTAGCGGGGTAATTAGTCCCTAACGACGGTGCCACATCAGCACGCCGGAGTTGAACGCCGGCGAGCTCGCGAACGCGGCGGCGATGCTCGGGAACGCACTACGGGTGGTGGCTGGACGCGCTGGGGGCACCACGAGGAAGCCCTCGCTCACCCGCATCCAGGGGTGCATGCAGCTGAGCGTAGGGAGGCCGGGGTCGACGGCGACGACCTCTTGGGCGGCCGCCGGAGTTCGGCGTTCGTGAGTTTTGCTGCTGCGGCTCGCGGTCGAGCGAACCAGTGCTCTAGGGATGCACTATGCGAGGCTGCGAACGCGTTGCACACCTACGGATGACCAAATGGTCACCGAAGTGACGTCGGCATCGAGCTCGTGCGGTGGGGCGTTTCGGCTCCGGTGGAGGAGGAGGCTAGAGCTCGAAATCGGGCATGGAGTTAGGGGGAAACGAAGAAGGGGCTCACATGGAGTCGGTAGGGCGGCTCAGCAAGCTCGGGGAGGTCCGGACGGCGGTGGAATCACGACGGTGATCGCTGGGACCCGAGGATTAAGATGACATCGATGGCGGCACTCCGAGGGCCTTCCAATCTTGTGGATCGGCGAGGACGGCGTAGCGGATGACGGTGGAGCTCGTGGGCCGGTTGGGGAGCGAGGGGGATGGGGTGGACACGGCGGCAACGAACGGCGGCGACGGCAGCGCGCGGTGTGCTCGGGAGAGAGAAACAGAGGAGGGGGAAGGATCACAGGGAGAGTGAGAGGGGTCGGGAGGGGGTTGCGTGGCATCGCGGAAAACGTCCAGGGCGACGAGGGGACAGCCAGGCAGGCAGCTGCCGGCGTGGCACGCCGCGGCGCCGTGGCTAGCTTCTCCTCTGCCTTCTGGCAGGAGGAAGAAGACGCCCCTGCCCTCGGTGGGCCGGCCAGGTGGCTGGGCTGCCAGGTGGGTTGGGCCTGCTGGAGGAGCTGGGCCAGGCTACAGGGAGGCCAGGTGAGGTTTCTGCCCTTTTTAATTTAGTTTATGTTGTCTATTTATTTGCTCTGTTTTGATTTAGTTTAGCACTAAATCATTTTTATATAGTTCTGAGAATATTTTTGGGCACTCTCTGAATTAATCCGGTGTCCCTCAACATTTCTCAGAATATTTGGAGCTGTCAAAATATTTATAGCAATGTTTTGGAGCCCCAATCAAATACAATATGTGTTGAGGTAAAATTCAAGCTGGCTAGGAAAAATGTGCATCACCTCTAGTTGCTGTTTCCAGCATTTCCAAAAATCATGAACATTTTTCTAAGACCATTTTGGGTTTTTGGAATTTATTTTAGCTGAACCTATTTGATTTCTCTTAGGTGCTAGGGTTTGAGTCAATCCCCATTTCAAATTTAAAAGCAATTTAAACATGATGCAACACATGACTAGCTAGCCCAGAGCATACCAGAACTAGGGATGTGACATCTTCTTCATAGGATCCCTTCCAATCATGAAAGATCGGGACTCTAGGGTTCTACCATACATCAGTTCTATAGGGTTATCTCCGCTGCCAAGGTGCCCTCCCCCGCCCCAGCCTCGGTCTCCGGTACGTTGGCGACCGCAGTCTCGGCACCTTTCTCCGCCTGCTGCACCGATGTGCTCCTCCTTGCCTTCCTCCACCACTGAGGCGCACGTGTCGTTATCAGATCTACCGGTACACTAGGTGTAGTGGTGCTAGCTTGATGGTTCGGAAGCGTGTTTCGCCTTTGTAGAGGATTTGGTTTCTTGTTAGCTTAGGATTTGTGAGGATTTGTGAGGTTTCTACCATATAATTTTATATTGGCCATGTACATACTATACTTATTAGCCTGATTATTATGGATTTCCGATATTACTATGGTTGTCACGATTATGCTCGCTCAGCTAGCATCTGTGTGTTAAAGATTACTCTGGTTGTGTTATACATGTTTGTTGATCCGTTATGGAGTAATTGTGACGACATCAATCAATCAATCAAACAGATATAAAAAGAAGCAGGCTTGTTCTAGCCCATTGTGCTGTCGAATTTCCATGGTTTCGGATCGCTCGTGGTCAGTTTCTTGTTTGTGGCATGTCTGGTGCCCCACCCCGACACGAAACGAAAAGCATGAGGATCTTCATGCCGTCTTTTTTCTGCCAAGGCAACAAAAAGACAGGACCAACTTCACGAGCAGTCACACACTGTACGTGTGACTTTGAGTGGCGGTCCCTATTTCTTTCACATGTGCAGCAGTTGGGGTTTGGCCTTTGCTCGCAACTCAATAATGAATGTCGTGAAATAGAAAAGCTTGGCATGCAACGACGTTTCACTGCTAGGCAAAACCTTATACACAGAGTCTTACCAGCAATGCGGTTTAAAATAAGGCGCTACTACTACTTAGTAGTAGCGGGTGAAAACAAACCGCGCTACTGATACCCACGTAGCAGTAGCGCGTTAGGAGGAAACAACGCTACTACTGCAATTGCCACGATGTTGAAGTCAGACTAGGTATAGTAGTAGCGTCGTTTTTATAACCGCGCTACTGCTATCGAACTTAGCAGTAGCGCTTTTCGCCAACCCTCGCTGCTGCTAAGTTTAGTCCACTCCTTGCAACTAAGTTTAGTCCCACCTCGCTCCGCGAATAGGGCGTTTACCACCTTAAATATGATACTTCTCAAACCATCACAACCACTTGGTCTTCACTGAACTATATGTGTAGGATTTGTGGTCATAATATGAATCTTCACCGGTTCCTAAACCGGTGAGGGTTCATACTGACAATTTAGATTCTACAGAAAAAGATCACTAATGACCAATGTATTTTTGATTTTTTTACATTCTTAGCCTTATCACTAGCGCGTTTTGGGAGAAGGCACTACATGCTTACCCTAACGTGCGCTACTTCTAAAGCCACCCTATCTTCTCAAACCATCCGCCCCTCACTCTACCCTCTCCACTCCACTCTCACTCTCCCCTGCACCCCCCGTCGTCCGATGCCGTTCCCCGACCACCGTCGTCGCCCGCCGCCGCCGCCGCTCCTGCTCTCCATGTAAGTCCATCTAGTGCCACCCCTAGTTGGTTTTGGAGTATTAACGACAAACGTGGTTGAGGGACTTGTGTTTGTGAGAATTGCAGGATAACACAGGCAATAGTCCCTCATTGATTTGGTTTACCTACCAGATATGACCCCTAAAAATGTATGAAGACATTGAAGACAATGGAGGTTCGTGAAGACATTCACGTTGAAGATAATGATGTGTGAAGACATTCACTTGAAGACTATGGAGTGTGAAGACATAGTTTCTTTCATAGTTTCCTTTTCTCCTTTCTTGAGTCATAGGAACCATCGTACTATTAAGTGGGATCCAAGTGAACAAAGTCAAATGACTGAAGTGATGCTCAACCAAAATCCTATGTCTACGAGCAAAGACAATGAGAGCAAATCTTATCCAGAGTTGGATGAGTCAGCTTTGCTTGTAGCCCAAGCCAAGTTGTCGCGTCTGTTTGAAATCCAACCATTGGACACGTGTTGGTTCCTTAGTGACCTAGGGTCATTTCGGACATATCATGTTGGGTTGCCTCCTGGCTATGAATATCCCACCCCCTACACCATAAAATGGTGGCTGCTCAGAGTTAGTTCACGGCTTTTGTCATTTGAGAGCAACCCACCTTTGAAGCCTTTGAGAGAGAGATCCTTGTGAGGACAAAGCCCAAAACACCCAGAGCCAAAGAGTTTTAGGCATCACTGAAGTCTTTCTGTCTGCATGACCTGAAGACTTGTTACACTTGAGGACTGTGCATCCTCCAGCCTGTTAGGCGTCACGTTCTAAGGATCCAAGAGTCATTGTGGATCGCCACTGAATGGAGTCTGTGAAGGTTTGGAAGTGTACCTTGAAGACTTACCAGAGTGATTGGGCGAGGATTGGGTGTCCTTAGCTCAAGGGGAATAAGGTGAAGACACAATCTTCTGAGTTTAATCTCAGCCTCCCTAACCAGACGTACAGTTGTCACAGCAACTGGAACTGGTCTACCAAATCCTAGTCTTCACCAAGCTACTGGTTATATCTCCTACCTTCCTTACATTTCAGTTTGTCTTCGTGAAGTCATTGCTTGCTTGTCTGATCTTTTTGACTTCACTATGTGAAGACTATTATCTGTTTCGCTTCATACTGTCTTCCATTTCGATCCATACTACCTAGTTGCTATTAGTCTTCGTGCTTTCACTATATTGCTCACTTGACTATTGCTTGTCTAGTGTAGTTCATCTTTTGCTGCATATCATACAGGTTCATCTTAATAGTTTGTCTTCAAAGACCTCGTGTTTTGAAGACTTCCATAAAAATCGCCTATTCACCCCCCTCTAGTCGATAACTAGCACTTTCACTCCTCCACTGAGGCAGTTCCTCCATCCATTCTCCTTCCACATTCCTCCCCTCCTCGTCCCTCTCCCGATCCCTCCCTCCCTCTCCCTCCTCACCCTCC
>NC_041385.1:377595678-377624710 GCF_002162155.2 Triticum dicoccoides
CTCCCTGCCTCATCCCTCTCCCGATCCCTTCCTCCCTCCCTCTCCCTCCTCACTCCCCCGCCTCCTTCCTCCTGAACAAAATATTCCCTAGAGGCAATAATAAAGTTGTTATTTTATATTTCCTTATATCGTGATAAATTTCTATTATTCATTCATGCTAGAATTGTATTAACCGGAAACTTGATACATGTGTGGATACATAGACAAAACACCGTGTCCCTAGTATGCCTCTACTTGACTAGCTCGTTAATCAAAGATGGTTAAGTTTCCTAGCCATGGACATGTGTTGTCATTTGATGAACGGGATCACGTCATTAGGATAGCATAATGATCATTCAGTTTTATTGCTACTGCTTTCTTCATGTCAAATACATATTCCTCCGACTATGAGATTATGCAACTCCCGGACACCATAGAAATGCCTTGTGTGCTATCAAACGTCA
This sequence comes from Triticum dicoccoides, assembly GCF_002162155.2. Classification (NCBI taxonomy): domain Eukaryota; kingdom Viridiplantae; phylum Streptophyta; class Magnoliopsida; order Poales; family Poaceae; genus Triticum; species Triticum dicoccoides. Next base: position 377,596,122 of record NC_041385.1, read on the forward strand.
CAACATAACTGGGTGATTATAAAGATGCTCTACAGGTATCTCCGAAGGTGTTTGTTGGGTTGACATAGATTGAGATTAGAATTTGTCACTCTGAGTATCGGAGAGGTATGTCTGGGCCCTCTCGGTAATGCACATCATATGAAGCCTTGCAAGCAGTGTGACTAATGAGTTAGTTACGGGATGATGCATTATGGAACGAGTAAAGATACTTGCCAGTAATGAGATTGAACTAGGTATGAAGATACTGATGATCGAATCTCGGCCAAGTAACATACCGATGACAAAGGGAATAACGTATGTTGACATTGCGGTTCAACCGATAAAGATCTTCGTAGAATATGTAGGAACCAATATGAGCATCCAAGTTCCGGTGTTGGTTATTGACTGGAGAGGTGTCTCGGTCATGTCTACATAGTTCTCGAACCCATAGGGTCCGCATGCTTAACGTTCGATGACGATATGTATTATATGAGTTATGTGTTTTTGTGACCAAAGGTTGTTAGGAGTCCTATATGATATCACGAACATGACGATAAGTCTCGAAATGGTAGAGAGGTAAAGATTTATATATTGGGAGGTAGTATTCAGACACCGGAAGGGTTCCAGAGTGTATCGGGTACATACTGGAATACCGAAGGGGTTACCGGAACCCCCGGGGAAAGTTATGGGCCATATGGGACATAGGAGGGACGCTAACCAGCCCACAAGGGGCTGGTGCACCCCCCACAAGGGAGGAGGCCGAATTGGATTACGGAAGTGATACGGGGCTAACCTGGTGTAGGCCGATCTTTCACGATTGGAGTGGGATCCCTCGAAGAACACGAAGAACAAGGGGAAGAACGGGGAGAAATCACAAGGGGAAACACTCAAGAACAAGTCCAATCACACATCCACTAGACAATCAAACACAAAAGATCCACAAAGGTACATGAACAACAAAAGGAAAGATACAAGGTAAAGTTCATCTCCATGAGGAGGTCTTAAAGGGGTCCGCCCGTGAGGGGGTCTTGAATCCAAGATGGATCTTCTCCATAGAGGCCGCGGTCTCTCTCAGTGGAGTAGATCCGTATGGATGAGCAAAGATCTATCTCAAATGAGATAACCCTTTGCTAACCGTAGAAAGGATGAGGGGAGGTCTATTTATAGTCTAAGCCACGAAGGGGTAAGTGGGAGAGGGATACAAGGCCAAAGGCCCGGCTGCGCACAGGCAGTGTCAGACGTCCGGTCATGGTCAGATGTCCGGTCGCTCGTGGGGGTCCGGACGTTCGGAGGGCGTCGGACTTCCGACATTTTAGCTCTAGACAGGTGGCGCTGGTCGTCCGATCGGCATCGGTCATCTGGGCGTTGGGACTCGTCGGACGTTTGGTGTCTCGTCGGTCGTCCGACCACTATAGGATTGGTCTGCTGATGGTCGAGGGTGCGTCAGACGTCCGGTGGACGTCGGTCGCCCGGGCGCTGTAGAGTGTCGGACGTCCAGTGGCACGTTGGACGTCCGGATGCTGTAGGCTCTGCAACTCCGTCTTCTTTCGTCTTCTCTTACATGCTTCCCTCACGGATGGTGTAGGTGTTCCTTGGCGCTTGCACTCCTCCTCATCGTCCGTGAAGCTCCGGCAATACCTATGCATGCACACGAGTGTAGTGACAAGTAGTATACCATCCTCGAAGGGGTCAAGTGAACACGTGTGAAGGAGAAGATTCACCTTTATGTATGTGAAGTAGAGGTCGCACGTGTCATTTGCCAAACGGATTGTTGACATGGTGATGCCCGTAGTATGCTCCGTATCATCCCCTCCCCATTGGAAAAGATCCGACCTCGGATCGAAAATCAAATCACCATGGGAAAGAGATGGCTGTGCTGTGTCAAAGTGGTCGATCACCAAGCACTCATCGTCTAGTAGCTCGAAATGGGCACTCTCCAATGTCGCACCATCTTGTGATTCCTTCAAAAGGAGCAAATGGAACAAACACTTGGAAAAACAAATGTGGTTAGCGTTAGTGCAAAACCAAGCATTCAAGAGGTGGTTCACCAAACAAGTGTTGTTATCAAGCATAGCATATGGTTTGACAAAGGATTGTGTCATGACATGTAAGCATATGAATTGAGCAAAATCAAGGTCAACATGGAAACAAGCATGTAAATGTGAGGTAGAGATGCAAATATGTGTGACAGGATAATAAGAAACTACCTCAAGTTCATAGCAATCATGCTTAATGTGTTCAATGAAAGGTCTATGGTAGGCATAGGAAAGATTTACAACACCAAATAGAATGAAGGTCTAAACACATGGGTCAAGTGCAAGACAATCCAAGCATAATGTGCATAGGGTGTAGTGAATATAGTGTGGCACTCAACACAATAGAAAGAGCAATTGTTCATCATGTGTGAGGCAATCAAGTGAATCATGTGATAAGCAAAGGGACATGGCATATGTGAAGAAATGATATTGGTGCAACCAACCATATGATAGTAGCAAGTAGTCCAAGAATTGGATGCAGCACACAGGGTATATATGTCATGAAGCATGGAAATGTGGCAATCATAGGTGAAAGCAATATATCGAACATGCGTGCAAATGGTGCAAGCAACACATGAAGTATGATCCACAATATCCAAGCTCAAGAAGGATGTCACCTTGAAAGCGTGTCCTTGTGCATTCTTCACAATGCCGAAGTTGTAGGAAATGTGGTCTAGAAGCGAGTTGTGGTAGAATATATGAGGCTCGCTCTCAAGAGCTCGAATGGTCAACTCGCTGAAGTGGAATTCGACATGAAGTCCAAGTATCCTACACATGCACACAAAAAAACAAAGAACATATGTGCATGGTAGATAAACACATCATCCATCATGATGGTTCTCTTCTCTTGCACATAACCATTAGAAGTACAAGTGCATGAATAATATGATGCAACAATGGCGATATTCATGACACTAGGTATATGATGCAAAGAAGGAAGATAAGCATGCTTCACAAGAAATATGTCAAAATCTCCAAATATACGCGAGAATGCTATGGGGGCAATCTCATTAGGAAGACTAAAAGCATTGTTGCACTCAATACATGTCAAATCATCTAGCATGAGAGAAGCAACATATGGAGATAGATGAAAGAAGCAATAACAATCATGTGCAAAGCATGGTAATGGTTGTCATCAACTGCATGAAACGAGCAAGTATGAATCATGGGTGATGCAACATGAGCAAGCATAGAGATCAAGTCATGCAAACTAGTAGTGCAACGTACTAGAAGAAATCATGGCAATCATGTCATGTGAGCAAATAATAGGCATAGGCAATGCACATGACATATCGCAAGCACGAACATAAAGCAAGATCATAGTATCATCATAGGCATGGGGCACAAAGCAAACATGGCAATAACAAGTGATATCTCCACCAGGCTTGCAAATACACATACAAGTACTAGAGTCAATCATCATGTGTAATGCAAAGCATGGGTCACAAGTGCATGGCAAAGGCATAGTAATGAGCATATCATGCAAAGTGAACATGACAAGATGGGCATATAATATGTAATGGACAACAACCCATAGCCAAGTGAGGGGCATGTAGAAGAAATGTGCGAAGTTATTGCGCCAAGTGAGCGTTGGGAAAGGCAATCCATGGGATCCCAAGTCATCATTACTCTCTAGAGCTCGTTTTGTCAACTCGTGGGATTGCGAGATTGACAAGTATGCATGGGTACCTACACAAAAGAGACACAAACCAAAGAAACTGTGCGCGTGGTAAATGTACACATCATCCATCATGATGTGTATCTGCACATCAGAGTTAGCACAAGATAGGCATCGCTCAAAGAAATTTGATGCATGGTATAAGAACATGGCATCCATCATGAAAGAATAGTTATTGTGTATGACACAATGGGGACACAAATTGAGAATGCAAGTATATGGCACATCAATAGCATGTTTGTTCATGGGGAGCATATGGTGCACACAAGTATTGGATCATGCAATGAATGGGATGGGTCAAAATCTCCTAAAATGCATGAGGAAACTATGGGGGTCTTCTCATGAGCAATATTGGAAATATCATATGGAGAAAATGGACAACATCCAAAACAATGCATATCCGAAGCTAGGTGGTCATGGCATGGCATATGAGATAAATGATGCAAAGAGAGCATATCAATATCATCACAAGAAAAACAAATGCCAATAACCATGGGCTTATCATCTATGCCATATGTGCAAATTGGGTTTATTTTAAAGGCATATGCAAAGTCACTATGAAGAGATTGCAAATATGACATATGTTTGATCTCATGCATAGCATATGACAAGTCAAGCAGATTTTCAAACATGATGTGACCTAAAGAATTGTCACAAGAAATCCTATGTAACATGGCATCACAATTAATAGACTCCACATGGCAATCATCATACTCATCATAAATGGGTAAATCATCGCATGGGGAAATCATACTAACATGAAGCATATCAATAGGTGGATCAACATCACGCAAGCAATCAATGTAAATAATATCCACTAGTGGGACTAGAGAATCACCTTCACCTATGTTACCATGTTCATTCCACTCAAGTGGTGTAGGTGAGGTGGTAAAGACCAAATGGTGGTCATTTTCATCTTGATGGAACCATGTGGGGGTGCATCATATTCTACCATGGCCATCATCTTGTCCAAAGGGAGGACGAAGTTGTTGAGGATCGGTGTTTCATCATAAATGGGACCTAGCACCAAATGAGAAGACACAATAGAGTTAGAGGTCAAGTTGTTCGAAATGCAAATGGCCTCACGAGACCTATCAACTATCTCACTCTCTCTATGTGGTGGTTCACTCACTCCCTAAAAGTAGGTGCACTCAATCTCACATATAGTGGAGTCACTCATCTCACTCAAGTGGTGGGGGTTGTGACTCTCCTCACATGGGAATTGGGGCAACTCATCATATATGGGACTAGTGGTGAAGTCACTCTCACTCTCAATATGGTGGCACAAGTCACTCAAGCCATCATACCTCGCTGTGGTCGAAGGGAAAATCCCATGCTCAACCATCTCGTCGTTGACGCCGTGGATGAAGGCCGAAGATGGCACATCATCACTCTCCTCCATGACCGAAGGGAAACTCCCACGCTCGATCATCTCGTCATCGTCGTCGTGGATGAAGGCCAAAGATGGCACATCATCACTCTCGCCTCCAAAGATGGAAGCATCATCCTTGCTCGCCACCTTGTCGCATGCCTCCAAAGCTTGGTCCTTGAGGGTCTCTGTAGTCGTACTCGTCGCCGCACCATCTTGAAAAAGAGTCGAGGTAGACTCGGCATCATCAATGCTACAAAAAGGGATGGCGGTTAAGTCAAACTTGGGAGCATCGTCTTGGAGCTCGTCGGGCCTAGACATCTTGGTGGTACTATCCTCATGCGTGTTGTCGTAGAGCTTGGTCGCCGCGAAGTGTGCTTGGGGTGGAGAAGCCTTGGCCTTCATGAGTTCTTATTCTGCCTTGAGAGCACCAATGAAATAGTCGTCAATGGACTTGTAGTTCTCGAGGAAGATAGTCTTGGAGATGTCGCGGTTCAATCCCATCATGAAGTGGAACTTCAACGAAATGGGGTCGTCCACGCCGGCTCGTCGCAAGGCATTCTTCATCTCCTTGAAGTACGCGTTGATGGAGTTGGATCCTTGGATGGTGTTCTCCAATTGGCGTCGAAGTTGTTTCGTGTAGGTTGGAGGCACGAACTCTCGCCTCATAGCTCTCTTTGTCTTGGGCCAACTCATTTCGTAGCTCTCTGAAGGTGTGTGAATCCACCATGTCGAGGTGTAGTTGTGGAAGTTTCTTGTGGCGCACTTCACTTGATCTTCAGAAGGGACTTGATGTCGCTTGAGGTAGTCGTCCATTAAGTGCTCCCACTCGAGATACTCCTCGGGTTCTTGAGTCCCATAGAAATGAATCGCATGGTCGATGTCGAGGTTGTAGTAGCTTGGAGAAGTCGCGGACTTGAGCTTGGGGAGCTTCTCTTGAGCATAGTCTTGGGGTGCTTGTTGGCGAAGATGTCGTATGTCCGTAGGCGAAGATGCCTTGAAGTCGCTTGGCGAAGATGCCAAGGGAGATGGTGAAGTCGTTGAGCGGTAGTTGGTGTTGAGCTCTCGACCTTCTTGTTGGTGAAGATGTTCTTGTTGGTGATGGTGTTGATGCTGATGTGATCTTGCCGGAGATGGTAGCTCGGAAGCATGTGCTCTTGAGCGTCTTCTCGAAGATGAGGAAGATCGCTTGTAGGACTTGATGAGGGCTTTGATCTCCTCCATTTGAGCTTGCATCTTGGCGTCAAAGTTGTTCGTGGCATCGAACTCGTCGTTGTTGTTGTAGACCGAAGGTGAAATGCCTTGCCTATCCATCACAAGACTCGAGTAGAGGTGAGTAGGAAATGAGATAAACAATACCAAGTTACCTTTTCCCAAAGTTGAGGATGTATCCCGTTTCACTCAATGTGAAGTGAAAGAATAGTGGAATTGGTACTAGACTTGTTCACTCACACCTATCGAGTAAAGCTTATGGTGGAGCTCGGTGAGGATAGTGGCACAAAAATTTGATGCAAAATGTTAGCAAGAGTCAATAATGTTTAAAGAGATTCACAAATTCGCAAGTGAAACAAGTAGACCAATAGCAATGAAAGGCACACGGAGACGCACACACGGATAGATAAGGGGTCATGCAACCAAGGAATGAGCACAAAATGTGGTTTTTTTCCACGGAAAATTCCCGTGTTGCACAACTCAAGAGAGACGCTAGCATGATTGCTCAATAGGCGGATATGACACTTGTGCACAACCTACAAGATGAAAAATGGATAAACTTTCTATCCCAAGTATGCTATGTATGTATTTTCTGGTGCTTTAACTCAAGATGATCCAAGATGATCGAGTATGATACCATATGATATATTGTGATGCTATGGCTATTGCTTACAAGCTCTTTGCTCACCCTTTTTTCTTTGCTTAAAAGCTTTATTCTTTCTCTTTTTTTTGTATGGCCACTTTGCACAAACCAAGATAGCAATTGTGTATATGCGGGAACAATCTTGTGACACAAGGGGTGATATGATACCAAGATGATATGGTATATATGCAATGAAAGGTATGGATCACTAATGTGCACAAGTAACATTGCCGGCAATACTCAAATGGCTAGTCTCGATAGGCAAGGGACGCAAAATGGGCTAGGGGTTATCAATGCAATTGCAAGGGGAATATACAATGGTGTCACCGAGGTTACCATCCTTAGTGATGATGAGAGGCGGTGTTGCGGATGTTGACCCGTTCTTAGTTAGCCGAAACACCCTAGAAAACAGAAAAACCGCAAACTCAAAATCTCCAAAGGCAAATGTCAAATAGTGGTAGCGGAATGCGGTGGTAGTTTGCCCTCGGCAATGCAGAAGTGGAATGATGGGCTATACACGTGTCGGAGTTGAAGTTTCCATCCCTAAGTAGTCGAAACACCTTATGAGACACAAGCCACGACTGAAACAAGCTCAAACAAAATTGGGTTATGTTGGGGTGACGAAATATATGGTGGGCAAGGTTATGCGGAAGTGGTGGTGGTGGTTGATGAAGAAGTAATCATCCCTAAGTAGCTGAAACACCTTAGGATACTCGAATCACTACTCAAGCAACCACTAATGCTACAGGGATCAAAAAGGGTTAGGTTGCGGAAGTCGGTGGTGGTGTAGCGGATGATGTGGTGGAAGCCCTAGGAAAAGATGCCAAAATCCCAAAACATTGATGGAGTCAAATGGTCTTGGTAGCATTTTTGTGGGAAGGGGGGTGTCAAGATCTTCAAAACGAGCTAAAGAACATCAAAATTGGAGTTTGGATGAATTAGTTATGGACGAAACAAAAATCAGCCGAAGTCAGTTCTCACAGGGGTCGGACGTCCGATAAGGGTTGGACGACCGGTGGCTAGAGCGCGGGACGGACGTCCGGAAATGGCCGGAAATCCGATGTTCCGGTACTAGATCAGGGGTGTCGGACGTACGGTAAGTGTCGGTCGTCCGATGGTTCCAGGGGCTCCGGAAGTCCGTAAAAACGTCGGTCGTCCGGTGGGTCGGGGTCAACTCAAGATCCGAGTTTCGGGACGCGATTTTGGACGGAAAATGGAGATTTCGGGGTCAAAATTGATGAGATTTCTTGGATGAAAGATGGGTAAACTTGGGGAGATGCTAGATCCACTCAAAACCAAGCAAATCTATGGATCAAAATCAACAAAACATCATCAAACCAACAAATCACAAAAAAAATTGGGGCTATTTTTGGTGGGGATTTTCGAAATTTAGGATGAAATCAAACAAAAGAAGTCTAGAAAACGGTGGGAGGGACTCCAAATACGTGATAAATGTGGCTCTGATACCATATGATACGGGGCTAACCCGGTGTAGGCTGATCTTTCACTATTGGAGTGGGATCGCTCGAAGAACACGAACAACACGGGGAAGAACAGGGAGAAATCACAAGGGAAAACACTCAAGAACAAGTCCAATCACACATCCACTAGACAATCAAACACACAAGATCCACAAAGGTACACGAAAAACAAAAGAAAAGATACAAGGTAAAGTTCATCTCCATGAGGAGGTCTTAAAGGGGTCCACCCGTGAGGGGGTCTTGAATCCAAGATGGATCTTCTCCAGAGGCTGTGGTCTCTCTCGGTGGAGTAGATCCGTATGGATGAGCAAATCTCAATCTCAAATGAGCTAACCCTTTGCTAACCCTAGAAAGGATGAGGGGAAGGTCTATTTATAGTCTAAGCCATGAAGGGGTAAGTGGGAGAGGATACAAGGCCAAAGGCCCGGCTGCGCATAGGCAGTGTCGGTCGTCCGGTCGGGGTCGGACGTCCGCTCGCTCGTGGGGGTCCGAATGTTCAGAGGGCGTCGAACTTTTGGCGTTTTGGCTCTGGACAGGTGGCGACGGTCGTCCGGTCGGTGTCGGTCGTCCAGGCGCTGGGACTCGTCGGACATCCGGTGTCTCGTCGGTCGTCCGGCCGCTGTAGGCTTGGTCTGCTGCTAGTCGAGGGTGAGTAGGACGTCTGGTGGACGTCGGTCGTCCAGGCATTATAGAGTGTCGGACGTCTGATGGCACGTCGGACGTCCGGCCGCTGTAGGCTCCGCAGCTCCGTCTTCTTCCGTTTTCTATTCCATGCTTCCCTCGCGGATGGTGTCGGTGTTCCTTGGTGCTTGCACTCCTCCTCGTCATACGTGAAGCTCCGGCAATACCTATGCATGCACACGTGTGGAGTGTCAAGTAGTATACCATCCTCGAAGGGGTCAAGTGAACATGTGTAAAGGAGAAGATTCACCTTTATGTATGCGAAGTAGAGGTCACACGTGTCACTTTCCAATGGGACTCTTGACATGGTGATGCCCGTAGGATGCTCCGCATCAGGAAGGGGGCGGCGCCCCCTTTCCTTATCCTACTCCTCTCCTTTCCCCTTTCCCCCTCTTGTAAAAGGTAGGGGGCGAATCCAACTAGGAGTGCAAGTGGGACTCCTTCCCACTTGGGGCACGCCTAGCCAACCTCGTCTCCCTCCCTCCTTTATATACGGGGGGCGCCCCTAGAACACACACCAATTGCTCCAGGCCGTGTGCAGCGCCCCCCTCCACGGTTTACGCCTCCGGTCATATTCTCGCGGTGCTTAGGCAAAGCTCTGCGCGGATTGCATCACCATCACCGTCACCACACCGTCGTGCTGACGGGACTCATCTACTCCTTCGACCCTTTGCTGGATCAAGAGCTCAAGGGACGTCATCGCGCTAAATGTGTGCAGAATCGGAGGTGTCATATGTTTGGTACTCGATCGGTTGGAACGAGAAGACGTTTGACTACATCAACCGCGTTAAGCAAACACTTCCACTTTCGTTCTACAAGGGTACGTGGACATACTCTCCTGCTCTCGTTGCTATGCATCTCCTAGATAGATCCTGCGTGAGCGTAGGATAATTTTGAAATTGCATGCTACATTTCCCAACAGTGGCATCAGAGCCAGGTCTATGCATAGATTATATGCACGAGTAGAACACAAAGAGTTGTGGGTGGTGATTGTCATACTGCTTACCACCAATGTCTTATTTTGATTTGGTGGTATTGTTGGATGAAGCGGCACAGACCAACCTTACATGACCACGTTCATGAGACCGGTTCCACTGACAGAGATGCAACTAGTTTTGCATAAACGTGGTTGGCGGGTGTCTGTTTCTCCAACTTTAGTTGAATCGAATTTGACTGCGGTCGGTCCTTGTTGAAGGTTAAAACAACAAACTTGATAAATCACCATTGTGGTATTGTGTCGTAGGTAAGAACGGTTCTTGCTAGAAGCCCGTAGCAACCACGTAAAACTTGCAACAACAAAGTAGAGGACATCTAACTTGTTTTTGCAGGGCATATTGTGATGTGATATGGTCAAGACATGATGTGATATACGTTGTTGTATCAGATGATCATGTTTTGTAGAAGTTATCGGCAACTGGCAGGAGCCTTATGGTTGTCGCTTTATTGTATGAAATACAAACGCCATGTAATTGCTTTACTTTATCACTGAGTGGCAGCGATAGTCGTAGAAGCAATAGTTGGCGAGACGACCATGACGCTATGATGGAGATCAAGGTGTCAAGCCGGTGACGATGGATATCATGACGTTGCTTTGAAGATGGAGATCAAAAGCACGAGATGATGATGGCCATATCATGTCATATATTTTGATTGCATGTGATGTTTATCTTTATGCATCTTATTTTGCTTAGTATGGCGGTAGCATTATAAGATGATCCCTTAACTAAATTTTAAGATATAAGTGTTCTCCCCGAGTATGCACCGTTGTGAAAGTCCTTCGCCTGAGACGCCACATGATGATCAGGTGTGATAAGCTCTACGTTCAAATACAATGGGTGCATGCCAGTTTTGCACACATGGAATACTTAGGTTAAACTTCACGAGCCTAGCATATACAGATATGGCCTCGGAACACTGGAGACCGAAAGGTCGAACGTGAATCATATAGTGGATATGATCAACATAGAGATGTTCACCATTGATGACTACTCCATCTCACGTGATGATCATACATGGTTTAGTTGATTTGGATCACGTATCATTTAGATGACTTGGGGGATGTCTATCTAAATGGGAGTTCTTAAGTAATATGATTAATTGAACTTAATTTATCATGAACTTAGTCGTGATAGTTTTTGCATATCTATGTTGTAGATCAATGGCCTGTGCTACCGTTCCCTTGAATTTTAATTCGTTCCTAGAGAAAGCTAAGTTGAAAGATGATAGTAGCAATGATGCAGACTGGGTCCATGATATGAGGATTATCCTCATTGTTGCACAGAAGAATTATGCGCTTGATGCACCGCTAGGTGACAGACTTGTTGCAGGAGCTACTGCAGATGTTATGAATGTTTCACAGTCTCAATATGATGACTACTTGATAGTTTAGTGCACCATTCTTTATGTCTTAGAACCGGGACTTCAAAAACGTTTTGAACGCCATAGAGCATATGAGATGTTTCAAGAGCTAAAATTGGTATTTCAGGCTCATGCCCATGTCGAGAGGTATGAGACCTCTACAAGTACTTCGCCTACAAGATGGAGGAGAATATCTCAACTAGTGAGCATGTGCTCAAAATGTCTGAGTACTACAATCGCTTGAATCAAGTGGGAGTTAATCTTCCGGATAAGATAGTGATTGACAGAGTTCTCTAGTCACCATCACCAAGTTATTGGAACTTTGTGATGAACTATAATATGCAAGGGATGACGAAAGCGATTCCTGAGCTCTTCGTGATGCTGGAATCGACGAAGGTAGAAATCAAGAAAAAGCATCAAGTGTTGATGATTAAAGAAGACCACTAGTTTCAAGAAAAGGGCAAAGGGAAAGAAAGGGAACTTCAAGAAGAATGGCAAGCAAGATGTCACTCCCATGAAGAAGCCCAAAGCTGGATCTAAGCCTGAAATTGAGTGCTTCTACTGCAAAGGGAATGGTCACTGGAAGCGGAACTACCCCAAATATTTGGCGGATAAGAAGGATGGCAAAGTCAACAAAGGTATATTTGATATACATGTTATTGATGTGTATCTTACTAGTGCTTGTAGTAGCCCCTGGGTATTTGATACAAGCTCGGTTGCTAAGATTAGTAACTCGAAACAGGAGTTACAGAAAGTTTAGGGTGTAGTGACGATGTGTGTTGGAAGTGGTTCCAAGATTGATATAATCATCATCGCACACTCCCTATACTTTTGGATTAGTGTTAATAAATGTTATTTGGTGTTTGTGTTGAGCATGAACAAGATAGGATCATGTTTATTGCAATACAATTATTCATTTAAAACAAAGAATAATTGTTATTTTGTTTACATGAATAAAACCTTCTATGGTCATACACCCAATGTTAATGGTTTATTGAATCTCGATCGTAGTGATGCACATATTCATAATATTGATGCCAAAAGATGCAAAGTTTATAATGATAGTGCAACATATTTGTGGCACTGTCGTTTAGGTCATATTGGTGTAAAGCGCATGAAGAAACTCCATGCTGATGGGATTTTGGAATCACTTGATTATGAATCATTTGATACTTGCGGAACATGCCTCATGGGCAAGATGACTAAAACTCCGTTCTCCGGAACAATAGAGCGAGGCAATGACTTATTGGAATAACACATACCGATGTATGCGGTCCAATGAGTGTTGAGGCACATGGACGGTATTGTTATTTTCTGACCTTCACACATGATTTGAGCAAATATAGGTGTATCTACATAATGAAACACAAGTCTGAAACATTTGAAAGGTTCAAAGAATGTTAGAGCGAAGTGAAGAATCATCGTAACAAGAAAATAAAGTTTCTACGATCTGATCGTGGAGGTGAATATTTGAGTTACGAGTTTGGCCTTCATTTAAGACAATGTGGAATAGTTTCGCAGCTCATGCCACCTGGAACACCACAACGTAATGGTGTGTCCGAACATTGTGATCGCACTTTATTAGATATGGTGCGATCTATGATGTCTCTTACTGATTTACCGCTATCATTTTGGGGTTATGCATTAGAGACAACTGCATTCACATTAAACAGGGCACCTTCAAAATCCGTTGAGACGACACCGTATGAACTATGGTTTGGCAACAAACCTAAGTTGGCATTTCTTAAAGTTTGGGGATGCGATGCTTAAGTCAAAAGGCTTCAGCCTGATAAGCTCAAACCCAAATCGGAGAAGTGCGTCTTCATGGGATACCATAAGGAAACAATTGGGTACACCTTGTACCACAGATCCGAAGGCAAGATCTTTGTTGCTAAGAACGGAACCTTTCTAGAGAAGGTTTCTCTCGAAAGAAGTGAGTGGGAGGAAAGTAGAACTTGATGAGGTAATTGTACCTACTATCAATTTGGAAAGTAGATCATCCGAGAAATCTGTTCCCGTGATGCCTACACCAACTTGAGAGGAAGCTAATGATAAAGATCATGAAATTTCAGATCAAGTTGCTATAGAACCACGTAGGTCAACCAGAGCACGATTAGCACCAGAGTGGTATGGTAATCCTGTTCTGGAAGTCATGTTACTTAACCATGACGAACCTACGAACTATGAAGAAGCTATGATGAGCCCAGATTTCGATAAATGGCTTGAGGCCATGAAATCTGATATAGGATCCATGTATGAGAACAAAGTGTGGACTTTGGTGGATTTGCCCGATGATCAGCGACCCATAGAGAATAAATGGATCTTCGAGAAGAAGATTGACGCTGATGGTAATGTTATTGTCTATAAAGCTCGTATTGTCACAAAAGGTTTTCGACAAGTTCAAGGAGTTGACTACGATGAGACTTTCTCACCCGTAGCGATGCTTAAGTCTTTCCGAATCATGTTAGCAATTGCCGCATTTTATGATTATGAAATCTGGCAAATGGATGTCAAAATTGCATTCCTTAATGGATTTCTTAAAGAAGAGTTGTATATGATGCAACCAGAAGGTTTTGTCAATCCTAAAGGTGCTAACAAAGTGTGCAAGCTCCAGCGGTCCATTTATGGACTGGTGCAAGCATCTCGGAGTTGGAATATACGCTTTGATGAGGTGATCAAAGCATATGGTTTTATACAGACTTTTGGAGAAGCGTGTATTTATAAGAAAGTGAGTGGGAGCTCTATAGCATTTCTAATATTATATGTGGATGACATATTGTTGATTGGAAATGATGTAGAATTTCTGGAAAGCATAAAGGAGAGTTTCAAAGGAGTTTTTCAAAGAAAGACCTCGATGGAGCTACTTACATATTAGGCATCAAGATCTATAGAGATAAATCAAGATGCTTGATAAGATTTTTCAATGCGTACATACCTTGACAAGATTTTGAAGTAGTTCAAAATGGAACAGTCAATGAAGGAGTTCTTTCTTGTGTTGCAAGGTGTAAAGTTGAGTAAGAGTCAAAACCCGACCACTATAGAAAATAGGAAAATAATGAAAGTCATTCCCTATGTCTCTGCCATAGGTTCTATAAAGTATGCTATGTTGTGTACCAGACCTATTGTGTACCTTATCATGAGTTTGGCAAGGGGGTACGATAGTGATCCAGGAGTGGATCATTGGACAGCGGTCAAAGTTATCTTTAGTAACCTTAGAGGACTAAGGAAATATTTCTCGGTTATGGAGGTAATAAAGTGTTCATTGTAAAGAGTTACGTTGATGCAAGCTTTTATACCGATCCGGATGTCTCTGAGTCTCAATCTGGATACATATTGAAAGTGGGAGCAATTAGCTAGAGTAGCTCCATGCAGAGCATTGTAGACATAGAAAATTTGCCAAATACACTCGGCTCTGAATGTAGCAGGCCCGTTGACTAAACTTCTCACACAAGCAAAACATGATCACACCTTAGTACTCTTTGGGTGTTAATCACATAGCGATGTGAACTAGATTATTGACTCTAGTAAACCCTTTGGGTGTTGGTCACATGGCGATGTGAACTATGGGTGTTAATCACATACATATATGAACTATTGGTGTTAAATCACATGCCTATGTGAACTAGATTATTGACTCTAGTGCAAGTGGGAGACTGAAGGAAATATGCCCTAGAGGCAATAATAAAGTTGTTATTTTATATTTCCTTATATCATGATAAATGTCTATTATTCATGCTAGAATTGTATTAACCAAAAACTTGATACATGTTTGGGTACATAGACAAAACACCGTATCCCTAGTATGCTTCTACTTGACTAGCTCGTTTATCAAAGATGGTTAAGTTTCCTAGCCATGGACATGTGTTTTCATTTGATGAACGAGATCACATCATTAAGAGAATGATGTGATGGACAAGAACCATCCGTTAGCATAGCATAATGATTGTTCTGTTTTATTGCTACTGCTTTCTTCATGTCAAATACATATTCCTCTGACTATGAGATTATGCAACTCCCAGACACCAGAGGAATGCCTTGTGTGCTATCAAATATTAGAACATAACTGGGTGATTATAAAGATGCTCTACAGGTATGTCCGAAGGTGTTTGTTGGGTTGGCATAGTTCAAGATTAGGATTTGTCACTCCGAGTATCGGAGAGGTATCTCTGGGCCCTCTCGGTAATGCACATCATATGAAGCCTTGCAAGCAATGTGACTAGTGAGTTAGTTACAAGATGATGCATTACGGAACGAGTAAATAGACTTGCCGGTAACGAGATTGAACTAGGTATGAAGATACTGACAATCGAATCTCGGGGAAGTAACATACCGATGAAAAAGGGAATAACGTATGTTGACATTGCAGTTCGACCGATAAAAATCTTCGTAGAATATGTAGGAACCAATATGAGCATCCAGGTTCTGCTAATGGTTATTGAACGGAGAGGTGTCTCGGTCATGTCTACATAGTTCTCAAACCCGTAGGGTCCGCACGCTTAACATCCGGTGACGATATGTATTATATGAGTTATGTGTTTTGGTGATCGAAGGTTGTTCGGAGTCCTAGATGATTTCACGGACATGAAGAGGAGTCTCGAAATGGTTGAGAGGTAAATATTGATGTATTGGAAGGTAGTATTCGGACACCGGAAGGATTCGGGTACATACCGGAATACCGGAGGGGTTACCGGAACCCCCCGGGGAAAGATTGTTGGGTAACATAGCGATAATTCAAAATTTTCGTATGTATCACCAAGATCAATCTAGGAGATGCTAGCAACGAGAGAGAGGGATTGCATCTTCATACCTCTTGAAGATCGCGAAATGGAAGCGTTACAAGAACGTGGATGATGGAGTCGTACTCGCGGCAATTCAAATCGCGGAAGATCCGATCTAGCGCCGAACGGGCGGCGCCTCTGTGTTCATTACACGTACAGCCTGGGGACGTCTCCTTCTTCTTGATCCAGCAAGGGGATAGGAGAAGTTGAGGGAGAGCTCCGGCAGCACGTCGGCGTGGTGGTGGAGCTTGTGGTATTTCTGCAGGGCTTTGCCAAGCTCTACGGATGAGGAGGAGGTGCTGGGGAGGGAGGGGCTGCGCCAGGGGAAGGGGTGCGGCAGCCCTCCCACTCCACCCCCCCCCCACCCACACACACACACTATTTATAGGGGCAAGGGAGAGGGGGTCGGCCCCCTCTAGATGCATCTAGAGGGGGGGCGGTCAAGGGGAGGCTTACCCCCCAAGCTAGGTGGGGGCGCCCCCTTTAGGGTTTCCCCCAACCCTAGGCGCATGGGCCCTAGGGGGAACTTGGCGCCCAGCCCACCTAGGGGCTGGTTCCCATCCATATTCAGCCCATAGGGCCCTCCGGGGCAGCTGGACCCTCC
The DNA here is from genome assembly GCF_002162155.2 of Triticum dicoccoides. NCBI lineage: Eukaryota > Viridiplantae > Streptophyta > Magnoliopsida > Poales > Poaceae > Triticum > Triticum dicoccoides. The sequence goes on from NC_041385.1 coordinate 377,612,941, forward strand.
CGATGGACCCCCGGAACCCCTTCGGTGGTCCAGGTACAATACTGGTAAACCCCCGAACACTTCCGGCAACCGAATAAGGACTTCCCATATATAAATCTTCATCTCCAGACCATTCCGGAACTCCTCATGACGTCCGGGATATCATCTGGGATTCCGAACAACATTCGGTAACCACATACTATTTCCCATAACAACTCTAGCGTCACCAAACCTTAAGTGTGTAGACCCTACGGGTTCGGGAATCATGCAGACATGACCGAGACATATCTCTGGCCAATAACCAACAGCGGGATATGGATACCCATGTTGGCTCCCACATGTTCCACGATGATCTCATCGGATGAACCACGATGTCGGGGATTCAATCAATCCCGTATACAATTCCCTTTTTCCACCGGTATGTTACTTGCCGGAGATTCGATCGTCGGTATCCTGATGCCTCGTTCAATCTCGTTACTGGCAAGTCTCTTTACTCGTTCCATAACACATGATCCCGTGACCAACTCCTTAGTCACATTGAGCTCATTATGATGATGAATTACCGAGTGGGCCCAGAGATACCTCTGCGTCATACGGAGTGACAAATCCCAGTCTCGATTCGTGCCAACCCAACAGATACTTCCAGAGATACCTGTAGTGCACCTTTATAGCCACCCAGTTACGTTGTGACATTTGTTACACCCAAAGCATTCCTACGGTATCCGGGAGTTGCACAATCTCATGGTCTAAGGAAATGATACTTGACATTAGAAAAGCTCTTAGCAAACGAACTACACGATCTTGTGCTATGCTTAGGATTGGGTCTTGTCCATCACATCATTCTCCTAATGATGTGATCCCGTTATTAATGACATCCAATGTCCATGGGTAGGAAACCACAACCATCTATTGATCAACGAGCTAGTCAACTAGAGGCTTACTAGGGACATATTACTGTCTATGTATTCACACATGTATTACGGTTTCCGGTTAATACAATTATAGCATGAACAACATACAATTATCATGAACAAGGAAATATAATAATAACCATTTTATTATTGCCTCTATGGAATATTTCCAACAGTCTCCCACTTGCACTAGAGTCAATAATCTAGTCACATTGTGATGAATCGTACACCCATAGAGTTCTGGTGTTGATCATGTTTTGCTCGTGGAAGAGGTCTAGTCAACAGATATGCGACATTCAGATCCTGATGTAGGGCGGAACCCTAGGGGCCAATCTTTCGCGTTTGGAGAGGATCCTACGGAGAACGCGAAGAACGCGCAGAAGAACACGAGGGAAAACAAGAGAAACACTCAACCAACAAGAATATGATCACACATGTGCTAGATCCAAGGAACACAAAGAGATTCATGGTCCAAATCCAACAAAGGACGATACAAGTGGTGGTAGCTCATCTCGAGAGGAGGTCTTGAATCCATGAGGGATCTTCCCGTAAAGGGGTCTTGAATCCATGGTGGATCTTCTCCGAAGAGGTCGCGGTCTCTCATGAGGAGGAGATCCGTATGGATGAGCAAAGCTCTATCTCAAATGAGCTAATCCTTTGCTAACCCTAACTAGGAGGAGGTGGGGGAGTATATATAGTGCTATCCCACGAAGGGGTAAGTGAGAGGGGGATACATGGGCCCTTGGCCCGTTCTCTGCGCACGGGCAGGTGCCGGATGTCCGGGCTGGGGGCCGGATGTCCGGCGGCTCATGAAGAGCCGGATGTCCGGGCCTCGGCCGGATGTCCGGGCTGGAGTGGCCGGTTCTTCTGCTCTCTGGATGGAGTCCGCCGGATTTCCGGGCAGACGCCGGATGTCCGGCCAGTCGTGGGGCGCCGGATGTCCGGCCCGTCGCGGGGCGCCAGATGTCCGGGGATCGGCCGGATGTCCGGCCGTTGTAGAGTCGCCTGGCTTCTGTCTCTCTCTAGTCTTCTCCTGGTTGCTGGTGCCGGATGTCCATGCTCCTGCCGGATTTTCGGCCGCTGTAGCTCCACGGCGACTCCACTTGAGGCACTTCTTGATACGCTTCCGTGTGGACTTGTCCTATGCTTCGAGAATCTCCATGGTTGTCTCCTCGGTTCCTGAGCATACATAGTGTCTTTGCATTAGGTAGCAACTATGTCTCACACAAGTGGAAAGGGGAAGCATTTAGGAACGGGTTCACCTTGTGTCCAATGGCGTATGTTAGAGGTCTCGTCATATGTCCTCTTGGGGCTTGGAGAGTAGTCGGAGTGTACATGGGGATGAACGTGGGATGCTCCACATCATCCCCCCCCCTCCCCCTTGGGAAAGATCCGACCTTGGATCGTGATCCTCATCACCATGGAAATGGTTGTCGTGGACGGACTTGTAATTGGACGTAGATGAAGGCATTGCGCAATCCATGTACTCCAAGGTGTCTCCTGTATGTGGTACATGCAAAATGAGCAAACACAAAGTACACTTGGAAATACAATGGTTAGCGCACACAAAGTGTCCATGAAGTAAATATGAGTCCGTGCGGCAAGATTGTTCATGACAAAGTGCATGAAGCTTATCAAGATGATATAGAATGGTATGCAAAGGATTCATGGGGTAATTAGCATGGTGCACAAAGCGACAAATTCTACCATTGTGCAAAATGATGTCATAATGTGATGGTTTATCAAGAGCATGAACATGGTAATTGGTACTCAATGTGAGTATGTGATCATGCAATTGATGGTGGGCAATGTGATCATTATGTATGAATATTCCATCAAGGTAGAGCACAACAAATTTGCTAAGGAAATGCACAAGATCATATATCATGGATGACATGGGAATACAAGATGCAACAAGGCAATCATAATGTGAGTCAATCCATGCATGGGGTGCAAACTTGTGGTGAGTATGATATGTCCATCGAGCATGACATGTATGAGCACAATCAAGAAATATGGAGGTGTTGGTGTACCAATGCTCGATGTCGAGGCAAGAGTGGAGGTTCGAAGGTGCATCCAATAAGTGTGAGCGCTCCTCAATGTGAAGGTCCATAGAGCCAATCTCCAATGTCGCTCCTCCATCTAATAGATGTAACATGTACACAACAAGAAGGAAACAACAACGAAAGAGTGACCCATCCAATATGCGTATTTGAGGATGGCTCAAAGAGAAGGAGTTCAACTTTATGAGAATGTCGAAAATGTTGGTGTCGCACATCGTGTATGCCTTCACATGACCAAGTTGTCTCATGACGGTAATGCCTTGTGACTCCTTCAAAATGAAAGAACATGAAAAACACTCGGAAAAACAAATGAGGTTAGCGGAAGTGCAAAACCTATCATTCGTGTGGTAAGATACCCAACAAGTGTATGCATCATGCTCATCATAAGAAAGTACAAGGGAGCATTTCATAGTATGGAGGCATATGATGCGAGAACAACCAAATGCAATAGGCTCAATCAAACAAGCATGCATCACAAGTAAGGTGTCAAAGTCTCCAAGATCACTAAGCATAGTATGGTTGCACTCAATACAAGTGGATTTGAAAGAGGCAACTAATGGACACAAGAGACAATGATCAAGATATATCATGTGAGAGGCATGAGCATATATGTCATCAACCCAAGAAAGCGAGTAGTAGTGGAACATGGGTGATGCAACATAGCAAGCAATCATAGCGATTAAGTCAAGCAAGCTAGTAGTGTGAAGATGCAACATACTAGAGGGAATAATGGCAAGCATGTCATGTGTGCAAATAGTGGGCATGAATAATGCACATGACATATCACAAGCATGAAAGCAATGTATGAGTAGAATGGCATGAATGTATTGGCGAGAGGCCATATGTAAATAGCAATGGGGCATCATGACTCTCCCAACACAACAAGCATCAATAGCATGGGGCACATGATAAACATGGCAATGGCAACAAGGATCTCCACCAAGCATGCAAATACACATGGAAGTAGCATAATGGTGAATCAAGGGTATATGCAAGCAAGGGTCACAATTGCATGGCAAAGGCATAGGAGCAAGCATAACATGCAAAGTGAACACAATAGTATGGGCATAAGGTGACAAGTGGTAAATATCCCATAGTCGTGTGAGAGCCAAGTAGAAGAGATGCGCGTAATCCTTGTGCGAAGGGAACGGTGGTAAGGATAGTCCACGGGATCCCAAGTCATCCTTGCTCTCAAGAGCTTGTTTCGTCAAATCTTGGGATTGAGAGGTTGACGAGTATACATGAGTACCTACACAAAAAAAAGTCAAAGGAAAAATTGTGTGTGCGTGGTATATGTACACATCATCCATCATGATGCACATGTGCATGTGTCAGTGAGCACAAAATATCCAATGCTCAAATAAATGAGATGCGTGATATAGAAACATGTCATCCATCATGAGAGGCTTGTTGTTATGTATGTCATAATGGATACTCAAAGGATGTAATGCATCATGGGAAATATCTAGAGCATTGTTATTCATGGAATGCATATGGTGCACGCAATTATGGGAATCATGCGAATTATGGAATGCATCAAAATCTCCTAATATGTATGAGGAAACTATGGGGGTCTCCTCATGAGCTTTAATGGAAACATCACATGGAGAATATTAACAACATCCAAAACAAAGAATATTTGGTTCAATGTGATCATGGCATGGCATAGTAGATGAATTGCGCAAATCATGTAAAGGAAGCATGGCAATATCATCACATGAAAAACAAAATCCAATGACCGTCATCTCGTCATCTATGCCATAAGTGCAAATGGGATTGATTTTAATGGGGCATGCATAGTTACTATGTTGAGATTGTAATGATGCAATATGGGAGATCTCACTCATAGCATATGACAAGTTCAATGGGTTGTCAAACATGAAGTGACCAATAGAATTTCCACAAGATATCCTATGAAGCATAGCATCACAACTAGGCAACTCAACTTGATCATCATCATATTCATCATAAATAGGTAAGTCAAGGCATGAAGAAGTCTCACTAGCATGAAGCATGGGAATAGGTGTATCAACATCATGCAAGCAAGCAATGTCAAGAGAGTCCACTAGTGGGACAAGAGAAGCACCATCACCTATATTACCTTTGGAGTGTCGCTCATGTGTTGTAGGTGAGGTGTCGAAGATCCAATCGTTGTCATCTTCATCTTGATGGAACCATGTGGGGGGTGCATCATCGTCCACCATGGCCATCGGTTTTCCCATTGGAGGGATGGACTCGTCAAGGGTAGGCATGTCGTCATGTAGGAGACCTAGCACCAAAGAAGAAAACACACTAGGAGTAGAGGTTAAGTCGTTAGAAGTCAAAGTGGCCTCACATGCCGTATCAACTACCTCACTCACTAAGTGTTGTGGCTCACTCACTCCCTCAAGGATGCTCTCACTCATATGGTTGGTGGAGTCACTCAAATGGCGCTCAACCTCACATAGGATGTGTGGCATGCTCTCATGTGTGGGGCTAGTGGTGGTCACACTCATCCTCTCATAGGAAATGCTCTCAATGTCATATATGGTGGAGTCACTCATCTCACTCATGGGGTGGTGGCTCTCCTCACATGACTAATGGGGCATCTCAACATATGTGGGCGTCGGAGAGGTCTAGGTGCAAATGTCTCCATGCGCAGTCGCGTAGCTTGACTCAGAGTATGAGTCCAATGTGGGCGCCGTCTTCGAGTTGTTGAAGAGGATCGCACTCGTCGCCGTAGTCGAAGGGGATGGCCCTTGCTCGACATTCTTGTCATCGTCTTGTTGTTGGAGGTCCATATGATGTGGCACCTCGTAGCTCGTCTCCATGACCGAAGGGAGTTTCCCATGCTCGGTCATCTTCCTTGAGGGGCTTCCAAAGATTGAAGTTTCGCCCTCGCTTGTAGGTGGTCGCCTTGTTGTTGAGGATGTCTATGTAGGCGTACTCATGGTAAGTAGGCGAAGATATCGTACGTCCAAAGGCGAAGATGCCTTGAGAACACTTGGCGAAGATGCCGAAGTGGTTGATGTAGCCGTATCTCCGTCTTGGTGGTGCTCATCTCGCGGTCTTCTCTTTTGCTCATGAAGCTTGGACTTGGCGTGAAGTAGGGCTTGTTGGGACTTGTGCATTTGCGCTTGTGGAGCATCTTCATGATGATTATGTCATTGTCATGCTTGAGCTCGATGGTGTTCGTCGTCGTCATGCACATGATGCTTGGAGGTGACTTGCCATTCATGACAACGTGGATCACGAACGTGATGGTGGTCGCCATGTAGATGTGGACGAGGACGATTTGCGCTTGCATCGTTTTCGCGCTTCGAAGACTTGTGGCTTGAACGTCGTCGCCTCGAAGATGACGAAGAGGAAGAAGACTTGATCAAGGCTCTAATCTCCTCCATCCTTGCATCTTGCTCCTCTTTATGTGCGAAAAGCTTCTTGTCGATGTAGTCCCTTTTCCTTGCTTGGAGTAACGATGGAGATGTTCTCGATGCGCTCTCGCAATCTTGATTGTGCGCCTTGTATTTGTCCTTGTAGATCAAAGATGGACGCTTTGGTGATGTAGTTGTTCACGCCGTCGTTGTTGTCGTAGACCGAAGAGGAAATGCCTTGCCTATCCATCACAAGACTCGAGCAAATGTGAGTGGGAGAAGGAGAAGAACTAGACCAAATGTACCTTGACCAATGTTGGAGATGGATCAATGATCACTCAAATATGTAACAAGGAAATAGCACAATTGGTACCAATTCTTGTCGGTTCTCACACCTACACAAGTAAGGCTTATGGTGGAGCTCGGTGAGGATAGTGGCACAAAAAATTTGATGCAAAATGTTAGCAAGAGTCAATAATGTTGAAAGAGATTCACAAATTCGCAAGCGAAACAAGTAGACCAATAGCAATATGTGGCACACGAAAAAAAACACACGGATAGATAAATGGGGTCGTGCAACCAAGGAATGAGCACAAAATGTGGAATCCACTGAAAACGCTCATGTTGCACAACTCAAGAGAGATGCTAGCACGATTGCTCTATAGGCGGATACGACACTTGTGCACAACCTATAAGATGCAAAATGGATAAAATTCTATCCCAAGTATGTAGTGTATGTATGGTTCCCGGTGTTTCTCTCAAGATGATCCAAGATGATCGGATGTGACAATCTTACATGCAATGTGGTATGATGCTATGGCACTTGCTTACAAGCTCTTTGCTCTCTTTCTTTTGCTTAAAAGCTTTATTTCTTTTTCTTTTCTTTTTTTGCATAGCCAATTTTGCACAATGCACAAACCAAGATAGCAATAGTGTATATGCTGGAACAAACTTGTGACACAAGATATGATACCAATATATGCACCACGATGATATGGTATGTATGCTATGGGAAGTATGATCACTAATGTGCACAAGTAACGTTGCTAGCAATACTCAAATGGCTAGTCTCGATAGGCAAGTAACGCAAAATGGGCTAGGGGTTATCAATGCAATGGCAAGGGGAACATACAATGGAGGGATACCACGATACCAAGATGATATGGAGGTTACCGTCAAATGTTTGTCATTTGTAAGTCACGGACGGATGATGGTGAGGCGGTCAAAGTCGATGATGACCTCGAGGCGATGATGAGTGGCGGTGTTCTTGATATAGAAACCAAGATGATGGAGACTCGTCCCTAAGTAGCCGAAACACCTTAGGAAACGGAAAATTCGCGAACTCGAAATCTCAACGTCAAATGTCAAAAATGGTGGTAGCGAAAAGAGGAGGTGGTTGCACTTGGCAATGTGGAAGTGGAATGATGGGCTATACACGTGTCGGAGTTGAAGTTGCCGTCCCTAAGTAGCCAAAACACCTTAGGAGACACAAGCCACAACTCAAACAAAATTGGGTTAAGTTGGGGTGGAAATGTATGGTGGGCACGTCTATGCGGAAGTGGTGGTGGTGGTTGATGAAGAAGCAATTGTCCCTAAGTAGCCAAAACACCTTAGGAGACTCGAATCACTACTCAAGCAACCACTAATTCTAAGGGCTAGGTTGAGCTTGTTTGACTTGATCAAGATGGGTTAGGTTGCGGAAGTCGGTGGTGGCTATGCGGATGATATGGTGGTGGCCCTAGGCAAAGATGCCAATATTCACAAAATTTGATGGAGTCAAATGGTGATGGTGGTATTTTTGTGGGATGGGGGATGTCAATAGCTACTCAACAAGCTAAAGAATGCGAAAATCGGACTCCGGATGTCAAAGTTATGGTCAAACAGTGAAACACGGGAGGCTGAAATGACAGCGGGCGGACATCCGGGGGTTTAGCCGGATGTCCGGGACCTGATGTCCAGAACCTTGCGCAAAAATGTGCTCCAGGAGCGGGATGTCTGGGCTAATGGGTGGATGTCCGGGATGGCCGGATGTCCAGGGGTCGGGCCGGATGTCCGGGCTCCAAATCCGAGGATGAACTCAAGGAACTCGATTTTGGGACGGAAATTGATGATTTCAGGGGCAAAATTGGAGAGATTTCGGGGAAGGATGGTGGGGAAAAGATGGGTGAAAGCTAGATCCACTTGAAACCAAGCAAATCCATGGATCAAAATCAACAAAACATCATCAAACCAACAAATCACAAAAAAAAATTGGGGGCTATTTTTGGTGGCGATTTTCGGATTTAGGACGAAATCAACAAAATCAAGCTAGAAAACACGGGGTAGAGGCTCCAAAAACATGATCAACGTGGCTCATGATACCAATGATGTAGGGCGGAACCCTAGGGTCTGATCTTTCATGTTTGGAGAGGATCCTACGGGGAACACGAAGAACGCGCGGAAGAACACGAGGGAAAACACGAGGGGAAAACAAGAGAAACACTCAACCAACAAGAATATGATCACACATGTGCTAGATCCAAGGAACACAAAGAGATTCACGGTCCAAATCCAACAAAGGACGATACAAGTGGCAGTAGCTCATCTCCGAGAGGAGGTCTTGAATCCATGAGGGATCTTCCCGTAAAGGGGTCTTGAATCCATGGTGGATCTTCTCCGAAGAGCCCGCGGTCTCTCACGAGGAGGAGATCCATATGGATGAGCAAAGATCTATCTCAAACGAGCTAATCCTTTGCTGACCCTAACTAGGAGGAGGTGGGGGTATATATAGTGCTAGCCCACGAAGGGGTAAGTGAGAGGGGGATACATGGGCCCTTGGCCCGTTCTCTGCGCACGGGGAGTGCCGGATGTCCGAGCTGGGGGCCGGATGTCCGGCGGCTCACGTAGAGCGGATGTCCGGGCCTCGGCCGGATGTCCAGGCTGGAGTGGCCGATTCTTTTGCTCTCTGGATGGCGTGCGCCAAATTTCCGGGCAGGCGCCGGATGTCCGGTCCATCGCGGGGCGCCGGATGTCCGGGGGTCGGCCGGATGTCCGGCCGCTGTAGAGTCGCCTGGCTTTTGTCTCTCTCTGGTCTTCTTCTGGTTGCTGGCGCCGGATGTCGGGGCTCCTGCCGGATGTTCAGCCGATGTAGCTCCACGGCGACTCCACTTGAGGCACTTCTTGATCTGCTTCCGTGTGGACTTGTCTATGCTTCCTGGTTGTCTCCTCGGTTCCTGAGCATACATAGTGTCTTTGCATTAGGTAGCAACCATGTCTTGCACAAGTGGAAAGGGGAAGCATTTAGGAACGGGTTCACCTTGTGTCCAATGGCGTATGTTAGAGGTATCGTCATATGTCCTCTTGGGGCTTGGAGAGTAGTCGGCGTGTACATGGGGATGAATGTGGGATGCTCTGCATGAGATCCGTATGCACTTTACAAATATCTATGTCTCCATCTTGAACATTTTCACGAATGGAGTTGAACCAACGCTTGATATGCCTGGTCTTCTTGTGAAACCTGGGCTCCTTGGCAAGGGCAATAGCTCCAGGGTTGTCAAAGAAGAGAGTCATCATGCCCGACACATTGGGAATAACTCCTTGGTCGGTAATGAACTCCTTCATCCAGATTGCTTCATGTGCTACCTCCGAGGCTGCCATGTACTCCGATTCACATGTAGATCTCGCCAAGACGCTTTGCTTACAACTACACCAGCTGACTGCCCCACCATTCAAAATAACTGCACCGGATCTGTGTCGAAGCTAGCATCGACGTAACCTTTTACAACGATCTCTTCGTCACCTCCATAAACAAGTAACATATCCATAGTTATTTTCAGGTACTTCAGGATATTCTTGACAGTTGTCCAGTGTTCCATGCCGGGATTACTTTGGTACCTCCCTACCAAACTTACGACAAGGTTCACATTAGGTCTGGTACACAACATGGCATACATAATAGACCCTATGGCTGAGGCATAGGGGATGACACTCATCTTTTCTCTATCTTTTGCCGAGGTCGGGCATTGAGCCGTGCGCAATCTCACACCTTGTAATATAGGCAAGAACCCCTTCTTGGACTGATCCATATTGAACTTCTTCAATATCTTGTCAAGGTATGTACTTTGTGAAAGACCAATGAGGCGTCTCGATCTATCTCTATAGATCTTGATGCCTAATATGTAAGCATCTTCTCCAAGGTCCTTCATTGAAAAACACTTATTCAAGTAGGCCTTTACGCTTTCCAAAAGTTCTATATCATTTCCCATCAATAGTATGTCATCTACATATAATATGAGAAAGGCTACAGAGCTCCCACTCACTTTCTTGTAAACACAGGATTCTCCATAAGTCTGTATAAACCCAAACGCTTTGATCATTTCATTAAAGCAAATGTTCCAACTCTGAGATGCTTGCACCAGCCCATAGATGGAGCACTGGAGCTTGCACACCTTGTCAGCATTCTTAGGATCGACAAAACCTTCCGGCTGCATCATATACAATTCTTCCTTAAGGAAACCGTTGAGCAATGCCGTTTTGACGTCCATTTGCCATATCTCATAATCATACAATGCGGCAACTGCTAACATGATTCGGGCGGACTTCAGCTTCGCTACGGGTGAGAAGGTCTCATCGTAGTCAACCCCTTGAACTTGTCGATAACCCTTAGCGACAAGCCGAGCCTTATAGACGGTCACATTAGCATCCGCGTCAGTCTTCTTCTTAAAGATCCATTTATTTTCTATGGCTTGCCGATCATCGGGCAAGTCTGTCAAAGTCCATACTTTGTTTTCATACATGGGTCCTATCTCGGATTTCATGGCTTCAAGCCATTTGTTGGAATCCAGGCCCGCCATCGCTTCTTCATAGTTCGAAGGTTCACCGTTGTCTAACAACATGATTTCCAGGACAGGTTTGCCGTTCCACTCTGGTGCGGAACGTGCCCTTGTGGACCTATGAAGTTCAGTAGCAACTTGATCCGAAGTTCCTTGATCATTGTAACATCCTAAATTCTCAATTTGGAATGTTATACATAGGTCATTCATGCATATCATATTGGAGGAAAAATGTTAAAATCATTTAGTTGATCTTAGTTGACTTTATTCGGATTTTATTTGCATTAGAAAAATTTGCATGCTTTCCAAAATTGCATTTAGGGCCAAGAAAATGTTCACCTCGTCCTAAATATTTCATTTAGACGGTGAAAATTTATTTGGGTATTTTTAGATTTTTATTTATTTTTCTAGGATTTTTCTAAGTTCCGGCGGAATTTATTTTAAAAAAAATTGCGCCCGCGCCTGACCAGGCCCAAGGCCCAGCCAGGCCAGCCCGCCTCACCGCCGCCTTCCCCGCGCGCGCCGCCGTGCGCCGCACGGACGCCGAGGGGAGCCCGAGCCGGACTCCTCCCCGGGCGCCCCCTTCCCCAAGCCACCACCGCCCCCTCCCCTCCTTAAATACCGCCCGCCCCGCCGCCAACCACCACCACCACCGT
>NC_041385.1:377625000-377633155 GCF_002162155.2 Triticum dicoccoides
CCGCCCCACCCTGCTAGCCCCGCCGGAGCAGCCACGCCCCCTCGCCGGAGGTATCCGTCGGAATCCAAGACCGCCGGTTTTTTAAAAAAAATCATTCGGTTTATTTTATTTTTTTCTGAAACCCTAGTTGCGTTTTTTTTTCTAGATCGGTTTATTTCTCCGGTTTATTTATTTAGCGAGCGTTCGCTCGACCATTCGTTTTAACGAACGTGTTCTTCGTTTAGTTTCAGATAACGAACGCTTGTTCGTTAATCTGTTCGTCGCTTTTTCTTTTGTCGGATTTATTCCGCGATTTTTATGATCGCGATTTCCGATCCAATTTTAGTTTATGTTTATCTTTTCGCTCGTTAGTCGGAATCAGGTGATTCAAAAGCCTGGAGTTTCATCTCGAAACCCTCTTTCTGCTTAACCAACTTAAACTAAGTTTTGGTACTGTAAAAATTTGACGTTAGTCCAGATTAGTAAACGGATTTTGTTTCTTTTGTCGTTTGAGTTTCGTTGCTTCGTTTGATTCGATTCTTTTGCTAACCAGAGTTCTTAAGTTGAACTTGCTGGTTCTTTGCTTTCAGTTGAAGTTTTGCTCGTGCATCTTTGCTAGTTGCTTATGTATGTTATTGTTTGTTTGCGATAGAATTCCCGGAGTGCGAAGCGTGTTACTACGAGTCTCTAGGTTTCGCAGATCGTCAGCAAGGCAAGTAACACATTGATCATACTCTTTTCATACCCAGTTTTTATGCATTAGTTTCAACCCTAAAACATTGCATGGTTAGGAGTTGATAACATGTGGGTATTGGGGAGTAGTTGATGAGGTAGAACCTATTGCCCTGTTTATTATCAAACCCTTGGGAGTTACTTCTACGTTATGCTTATATTGCTATGCTATGCTCGTAGACGTGGTTTGGGTTTGAGTGTATTCCATGACAGATGTGAGATTGTTAATTAAGGTTCAATCTAAGGTGGCAACTTTAATACACATCTGGGTGGATTGAGGCACCTGGGGATACCAGTGATTGCCTGTTTATTTTTGGAAATCCCGGGGTTACCATGTGATTTTCCTATGGACCGCCACCCAGGCTCAAAGGGAACTGGGATGATTCATGCTAGAAACTTCCGTGTGCAGCCACAAGCTATTATGGGCTCTAGCATAGTTGAGTAAGTTACGTGAAGCTCTTGAACAGGTAGATCAGCAGGTAGTGGGTTTTGTAGGTTTGGTATGGTCTACCCGGAGTAGAGAGTTAATGTTTCTGAAAGACTATGTCTCGGTCATCCGTTTCTCAAACACCATGCAGTGCGAGAAATCAACGGAGGCGATCGAGTCTTGTGGGAAAAAGTGCGCAAACCTCTGCAGAGTGTACAATCTAATCATGGTTAGCCGTGTCCCAGGTTATGGACAATTCTGAGTGTCTAGTACTTGAAGTATCTTATGTATCTCATCACCCCTAATTAATATTGTTGGGTTGTTAATCACTTTTAATTGGGATTGAGTTGGGGTTACCTTCTCAATGTTGTTCAACTACCATGATAGTTAAATAAAATTCATTCCTTTGTAGTAGGGAAAAATTGGCTTTATGCAAAACTATAACCGTAGAGCTTTCCACCAGCCAAATATGCATGTAGTGTTAGCATTATTCTATTTTCATTCTACTGTGTTATATTGCCAACATATTCCATGTGCTGACCCGTTCCCGGGCTGCAACGTATTATGTTGCAGACTTTTCAGACGAGGAGTAAGGTTCGTTAGGTCGTTGCCGTGCAGCTCAGCTATGCCGTTGGAGTTGATGGACTCACTTTATCTTCCAAGCCTTCCGCTGTTTTCGCATTAGATGGCCTTAAGCCATATTATTGTAATAAGTTCTCTTTTGAGACATTCGATGTAATAAGTGTGTGATTTCTACTCTGTTATAAATCCTTCGAGTACTGTGCGTGTCAGCATTACTGATCCAGGGATGACACTGATGCACAGAGACTTGACCGTCTGAGGTCGGGTCGCTACAAGATGGTATCAGAGCCCACGCTGAGTGTAGGATATGACCACTAAGACAAACCATAGGTCACTCTTCTCTACTCATTTCTGATTTCTCTTCTCTTTTCCACTCTTTAGGATGCCGGAGATGAAGAACAAGTTTGCGCAATCAGACGAGGATACACCTTTTGGACGCCACTTGAAGGAAGTCACTAGATACCTGAACATTGGAATACTCAGTTTCACCGGGACGTACAATGCCACCCTACCAGAAGAGGAGCGCTGGATGATTCAAGTAGAAGTACCAGGAAGGACGTCTTCGCCAACTTCTAAACCCATAGAATTTTCTTTCGATGCACCAACCTGGAGCCTAGGCAAGAGCATGGCAGCCCACATTACCATGGGATGCATTGGAGAAGTCTACAATAAGGAACTCAAGGACACCATCTATCAAATATGTGGGCGCTGAGACGAGCAATGGGAGATGATCAGCACCAAGAAGGATAGATCCATTGCAGCTTTTATCCAGGAGCAAAACCAGCACATTCGACGACAGGAGAACCAGATGTGCGCAGACATGATGGAGTTGAAGAAGGCAAAGACTAAGATCATCGAGCTGGAGGAAGAACTCAAGTTCACCCACGACGGATATGAGGAGGAAAGCAAGACACTACTGGAGAAGAACGACGACCTGGTTAAGAAGATCGGAGTATTCATGGGACAACCAGCACCAGAAGACGAAGATGACGACCCCACTTGCCCGGACAACTACATCATCATCGACGACACCGATTCAGACCCAAGTGATGATGATTATGAAGATGAAGCTGGAGCTGACATCATGGAATCTTCCACCGATCAAAATTTCTAGATGACCACCATATACTAGTAGTATTTTCCCCATGTAATAGAGCACTTTTGCGATAGTTCTAGATCGTTGTAAGCCCTTGCTTGATTGATTGAGTGTTATGATTGTGTTTGTCTCATGTGCATATGGGTAGTCCTTTCTCACTAGACCTTTCTTCTATTCTAATCTCTTCCCTCTAAAAAAACCTCAGATGCCTCCGAGACGTGACACCGGTTTTGCTTTCCCGCTGGAGCTTACCCAGTTGATCCAGCAGCAGAATACTTTGATGCAATTGCTAGTTCAGAACCAGGGCAACAACAATAACAACAACAACCCTCCACCAGCAGACAACCTAGCCCGCTTTCTAAGGTTACAACCGCCGGTGTTTTCCAGTAGCACCGAGCCAATAGTTGCTGATGATTGGCTACGCCGTATCAGAAGGGAGTTGACCACCGCTGGATGCATAGATGCGGAGAAGGTGCGTTTTGACGCACACCAATTGGATGGACCAGCAGCAGCATGGTGGGAGAATTTCACAGCCACCTATCCTATCGACACGGTCACATGGGCACAGTTTCAGCAGGCTTTTCGTACTGCCCATGTTTCCACTGGAGCTATGCAGATGAAGAAGCGGGAGTTCCGCAATTTACGTCAAGGGAACCGTACTATAGGTCAGTACGTGGATGATTTTAGCAAACTATCGCGCTATGCCCCTGATGATGTGGCCACGGATGTCGCGAAGCAGGAGAAGTTTATGGAAGGGTTGAACGATGAGATGAGTATGCAGTTGATGGTGGCAACTTTCAACAACTACCAGAAGTTGGTAGATAAGGCCCTTATGATCGAAGGGAAGCAGCAGCAGATTGAGAGCCATAAGAGGAAGTATGGTCAGAGGAAGTATAACTCAGGAGCTCAACATAAGCCTCGCTTAACCCCGAATACGGGAGGGCTTGTTCATAATCATGAAGGTCACAACCACACTGGAGGAGGATCGCATAATCACAACAGTGGTAAGAATGGGAATGGGAACGGAGCTAACAACAATCAGAATCACTCCAATCCAGCCACACCCTCCAAGAGAGGCCTGAGTCAAGTTACTTGCTATAAGTGCGGAAAGACTGGGCATTATGCGAATGATTGCCCTGATGGAAGGAATGGGAATGGAAACGGGAGTGCCGGAAAGAAGCCTAATCCATTCAACAAAGGACGGGTGAACCACGTTAAAGTGGAGGAGGTTGAAGATCAGCCAGACGCGGTGATAGGTAAGTTTTTGGTTAAGTCATGTATCGCTCTTATTCTTTTCGATACTGGTGCATCGCATTCATACATATCAAGGGGATTTGTGGACAAGTTTAAGCTACCATCCCAAACTCTAAGGACCCCTCTTTTAGTAAGCTCGCCTGGAGCTGAGTATATGACTAGCCGGTGGTGCAACCAGATACCTTTAACCATTGGAACACATGTTTTTCCGTCCGACCTAATTATCTTGGAGTCACAAGGATTGGATGTGATATTAGGTATGGACTGGATGTCAAGGTATGGAGGAAATATTGACTGTGCTAGCAAGTCAATTCATCTCACCACCCCGGAGGGTAAAAGGATTAAGTACGTATCTAGGCATGTGCCTAGGAGGACCCAAGTGAATGCCCTCACGGGAGTTGTGCAGGAGGAAGTGCCTGTAGTAAAGGATTACCCGGATGTTTTTCCAGAAGAGTTACCAGGGATGCCACCGGATCGGGACATTGAGTTTTTAATAGAATTGTTGCCAGGTACAGGGCCTATATCCAAGAGACCCTGTCGGATGCCCGCAAATGATCTGGACGAAATTAAGAAACAGATCAAGGAGTTGTTGGAGAAAGGTTATATTCGGAGAAGTTCATCACCTTGGGGAGCCCCAGTACTCCTGGTCGAAAAGAAGGATAAATCCCTGAGGATGGTTGTGGATTATCGAGCCTTGAATGAAGTAACGATTAAGAACAAATATCCATTACCAATGATCAATGACCTGTTTGATCAGCTACAAGGAGCTAAGGTGTTTTCGAAGATTGATCTGCGATCAGGATACCATTAGTTAAAGATCCGAGAGAAGGATATACCAAAGACAGCATTCACTACGTCGTATGGATTATACGAGTATACGGTCATGTCATTTGGACTGACAAACGCCCCTGCCTATTTTATGAGTATGATGAACAAAGTGTTCATGGAGTATTTGGACAAGTTTGTAGTGGTGTTTATCGATGATATCATGGTATACTCGAAAAATGAAGAGGAGCACAAGGAGCATTTGCGTTTAGTTCTCGAGAAACTCAGAGAACACCAGTTATACGCCAAGTTCAGCAAGTGTGAATTTTGGTTGAAGGAGGTTGGATTTCTCGGGCATGTTATATCAGGGGAAGGTATAGCAGTGGACCCTAGCAAGGTTCAGTCAGTCACTGAATGGTTGGCACCCACTTCAGTTGGCGAGATCCGCAGTTTCCTTGGACTTGCGGGATATTATCGGAGATTCATTGAGAATTTTTCCAAGCTGGCAAAACCAATGACTGAACTATTAAAGAAGGACAATAAGTTTATATGGACAGAGGATTGTGAGGCAAGTTTCCAGGAGTTGAAGAAACGCTTGACTACAACCCCAGTGTTAACATTGCCAGATATTCATAAGGAATTTCAAGTGTATTGCGACGCCTCTCGTTTGGGACTGGGATGTGTGCTTATGCAGGATGGTAAGGTTGTTTCGTATGCCTCACGACAACTGAAGCCTCATGAGTTGAACTATGCCACGCATGATTTGGAATTAGCAGCCGTAGTGCATGCATTGAAGACATGGAGACATTATCTTATTGGAAATCGTTGTGATGTGTACAAGGATCATAAAAGTTTGAAGTACATTTTCACGCAAAAGGAGCTGAACCTTAGACAAAGGAGATGGTTGGAACTTATAAAGGATTATGACATGAAGCTACACTATCACCCGAGAAAAGCTAATGTTGTAGCAGACGCTTTGAGCCGGAAGAGTTATGCCAATATGCTTGAGAGCAAGGGTTTGCCAAAGGAATTAGCTGAGGATATCATGGAACTTCGATTGGAGATTGTTCCAAGAGGTTTTGTCGCAACATTGGAGGTTCAGTCGACTTTGTTGAACAAAATTCAAGAAGCTCAGAAGGAAGACCCAGAGATTGCCGAAATAAAGGAGAAGATGAGCGAAGGAAAGGCCAAAGGTTTTCACGAAGATGAGCACGATACCTTATGGTTTGAGGACCGGATTTATGTACCCAATAATGCTGAGATCAGGAAGTTAATACTTCAGGAGGCACATGACTCACCATACTCGATACACCCCGGAAACACCAAGATGTATTTGGATTTGAAGGAATGTTTCTGGTGGACTGGTATGAAAAAGGATATTGCCGAGTACGTAGTCGTGTGTGATGTATGTCAGAGAGTGAAAGCAGAGCATCAAAAACCAGCCGGACTGTTACAGCCAATGCCGATACCCGAATGGAAGTGGGATAAACTTGGTATGGACTTTATCACCGGACTACCCAGGACCAAGGCAGGATATGACTCAATATGGGTAGTAGTGGATCGTTTGACTAAAGTGGCTCACTTTATTCCAGTGAAAACTACCTATACAAGTGCTAAGTTGGCCAAGATATATATGACCAGAATTGTATGTTTGCATGGAGTTCTGAGGAGCATCGTATCAGATAGAGGGACTCAGTTCACTTCAAAGTTTTGGCATCAGTTACACCAGACCTTGGGTATAAGATTGGAGTTCAGTACAGCCTTCCACCCACAGACTGATGGTCAGACTAAGAGAGTTAACCAGATACTGGAAGATATGTTAAGAGCGTGCGCGCTAGATTATGGATCTAGTTGGGATGACAATTTTCCTTACGCAGAATTTTCATACAACAACAGCTACCAAGCCAGATTGAAGATGGCACCGTTCGAAGCCTTGTATGGACGCAGATGCAGGACCCCGTTAATGTGGGATGAGGTAGGAGACCGTCAGTTGTTCGGACCAGACTTGATCAAGGAGTCTGAGGAGAAAGTTAAATTGATTCACGATAGACTGAAGGTAGCTCAGTCGAGGCAGAAAAGCTACGCAGATTCAAAACGCAAGGAGGTAACTTATGAAATTGAAGATAGAGCATATCTGTGACTATCACCCTTGCGAGGTGTGAAACGTTTTGGAGTTAAGGGTAAATTAGCCCCGAGATTTGTAGGATCGTATCACGTTTTGGAACGGATGGGAGAAGTTGCCTACAAGTTGGAATTACCCGAAGGACTATCTGGAGTTCACGACGTGTTCCACGTCTCACGGCTGAAGAAATGCCATGCGGAGATGGCTGATATACCATTAAGAGATACCGTACCCTTGGAGACAATTCAGCTAGACAATGATTTGACCTATGAGGAGAAGCCAGTGAAGATTCTTGAGTTTGCCAGCCGAGTAACTCGCAGTAAGGTCATCAAGTTCTGTAAAGTTTAGTGGAGCCACCATACGGAGGATGAAGCCGCCTGGGAAAGAGAGGATGATCTTCGCAAGGACCACCAGCACCTATTTTCTGATCAACTCGAATCTCGAGGGCGAGATTCATCTTAAGGGGGTAGGTTTGTAACATCCCAAATTCTTAATTTGGAATGTTATACATAGGTCATTCATGCATATCATATTTTATTTCTTTTCCGTTTTGCAATCCTCGAAATCCTAAGCAACTCAAGGACCCTCGGAGAGAGTTGGGGATTTTTTGCTCTCATATTTGGATTTTCGTACCAAATAATGAAATGAGGATTTTTGATTTTAATTATTCTTTCTCCGAAAAATATTTCGTACTAAAAATAAATGAGAGGAGATAATATGACTTCTCCAAATAATTGAAATATTGGAGGAAAAATGTTAAAATCATTCAGTTGATCTTAGTTGACTTTATTCGGATTTTATTTGCATTAGAAAAATTTGCACGCTTTCCAAAATTGCATTTAGGGCCAAGAAAATGTTCACCTCGTCCTAAATATTTCATTTAGACAGTGAAAATTTATTTTGGTATTTTTAGATTTTTATTTATTTTTCTAGGATTTTTCTAAGTTCCGATGGAATTTATTTTAAAAAAAATTGCGCCCGCGCCTGACCAGGCCCAAGGCCCAGCCAGGCCGGCCCGCCTCACCGCCGCCTTCCCCGCGCGCGCCGCCGTGCGCCGCATAGATGCCGAGGGGAGCCCGAGTCGGACTCCTCCCCGGGCGCCCCCTTCCCCAAGCCATCGCCGCCCCCTCCCCTCCTTAAATACCGCCCGCCCCGCCGCCAACCACCACCACCACCGTCACCTCCCGCCGCGGCCCGA
>NC_041385.1:377633849-377665862 GCF_002162155.2 Triticum dicoccoides
CGGAGCAGCCCCGCCCCCTCGCCGGAGGTATCCGCCGGAATCCAAGACCGCCGGTTTTCTTTAAAAAAATCGTTCGGTTTATTTTATTTTTTTCCGAAACCCTAGTTGCGTTTTTTTCTAGATCGGTTTATTTCTCCGGTTTATTTATTTAGCGAGCGTTCGCTCGACCGTTCGTTTTAACGAACGTGTTCTTCGTTTAGTTTCAGATAACGAACGCTCGTTCGTTAATCTGTTCGTCGCTTTTTCTTTTGTCGGATTTATTCCGTAATTTTTATGATCGCGATTTCCGATCCAATCTTAGTTTCTGTTTATCTTTTCGCTCGTTAGTCGGAATCAGGTGATTCAAAAGCCTGGAGTTTCGTCTCGAAACCCTCTTTCTGCTTAACCAACTTAAACTAAGTTTTGGTACTGTAAAAATTTGACGTTAGTCCAGATTAGTAAATGGATTTTGTTTCTTTTGTCGTTTGAGTTTCGTTGCTCCGTTTGATTCGATTCTTTTGCTAACCAGAGTTCTTAAGTTGAACTTGCTAGTTCTTTGCTTTTAGTTGAAGTTTTGCTCGTGCATCTTTGCTAGTTGCTTATGTATGTTATTGTTTGTTTGCGATAGAATTCCCGGAGTGCGAAGCGTGTTACTATGAGTCTCTAGGTTTCGCAGGTCGTCAGCAAGGCAAGTAACACATTGATCATACTCTTTTCATACCCAGTTTTTATGCATTAGTTTCAACCCTCAAACATTGCATGGTTAGGAGTTGATAACATGTGGGTATTGGGGAGTAGTTGATGAGGTAGAACCTATTGCCCTGTTTATTATCAAACCCTTGGGAGTTACTTCTACGTTATGCTTATATTGCTATGCTATGCTCGTAGACGTGGTTTGGGTTTGAGTGTATTCCATGACAGATGTGAGATTGTTAATTAAGGTTCAATCTAAGGTGGCAACTTTAATACACATCTGGGTGGATTGAGGCACCTGGGGATACCAGTGATTGCCTGTTTATTTTTGGAAATCCTGGGGTTACCGTGTGATTTTCCTATGGACCGCCACCCAGGCTCAAAGGGAACTGGGATGATTCATGCTAGAAACTTCCATGTGCAGCCACAAGCTATTATGGGCTCTAGCATAGTTGAGTAAGTTACGTGAAGCTCTTGAACAGGTAGATCAGCAGGTAGTGGGTTTTGTAGGTTTGGTATGGTCTACCCGGAGTAGAGAGTTAATGTTTCTGAAAGACTATGTCTCGGTCATCCGTTTCTCAAACACCATGCAGTGCGAGAAATCAACGGAGGCGATCGAGTCTTGTGGGGAAAAGTGCGCAAACCTCTGCAGAGTGTACAATCTAATCATGGTTAGCCGTGTCCCAGGTTATGGACAATTCTGAGTGTCTAGTACTTGAAGTATCTTATGTATCTCATCACCCCTAATTAATATTGTTGGGTTGTTAATCACTTTTAATTGGGATTGAGTTGGGGTTACCTTCTCAATGTTGTTCAACTACCATGATAGTTAAATAAAATTCATTCCTTTGTAGTAGGGAAAAATTGGCTTTATGCAAAACTATAACCGTAGAGCTTTCCACCAGCCAAATATGCATGTAGTGTTAGCATTATTCTATTTTCATTCTACTGTGTTATATTGCCAACATATTCCATGTGCTGACCCGTTCTCGGGCTGCAACGTATTATGTTGCAGACTTTTCAGATGAGGAGTAAGGTTCGTTAGGTCATTGCCGTGCAGCTCAGCTATGCCGTTGGAGTTGATGGACTCACTTTATCTTCCAAGCCTTCCGCTGTTTTCGCATTAGATGGCCTTAAGCCATATTATTGTAATAAGTTCTCTTTTGAGACATTTGATGTAATAAGTGTGTGATTGCTACTCTGTTATAAATCCTTTGAGTACTGTGCGTGTCAGCATTACTGATCCAGGGATGACACTGATGCACAGAGACTTGACCGTCTGAGGTCGGGTCGCTACAATCATCATCATTAACTTCCTCTCTAGTCAGTGCAGGCACCATAGAAACATCTTCCTGAGCTGCACTACTTTCCGGTTCAAGAGGCAGTATTTCATAAAGTTCTACTTTCCTCCCACTTACTTCTTTCGAGAGAAACTCTTTCTCCAAAAAGGATCCGTTCTTGGCAACAAAGATCTTGCCTTCAGATATGAGGTAGAAGGTATACCCAATGGTTTCCTTAGTGTATCCTATGAAGACGCATTTTTCGACTTGGGTTCGAGCTTTTCAGGTTGAAGTTTCTTGACATAAGCATCGCATCCCCAAACTTTTAGAAACGACAGCTTAGGTTTCTTTCCAAACCATAATTCATACGGTGTCATCTCAACGGACTTAGACGGTGCCCTATTTAAAGTGAATGCGGCTGTCTCTAAAGCATAACCCCAAAGTGATAGCGGTAAATCGGTAAGAGACATCATAGATCGCACCATATCCAACAGAGTGCGATTACGACGTTCGGACACACCATTACACTGAGGTGTTCTAGGCGGCGTGAGTTGTGAAACAATTCCACATTTCCTTAAGTGCGTACCAAACTCATGACTCAAATATTCTCCTCCACGATCTGATCGTAAGAACTTTATTTTCCTGTCACGTTGATTCTCTACCTCACTCTGAAATTCCTTGAACTTTTCAAAGGTCTCAGACTTGTATTTCATTAAGTAGACATACCCATATCTACTTAAGTCATCAGTGAGGGTGAGAACATAATGATAGCCACCGCGAGCCTCCACACTCATTGGACCGCACACATCAGGATGTATTATTTCCAACAAGTTGGTTGCTGGCACCATCATTCCGGAGAATGGAGTCTTGGTCATTTTGCCCATGAGGCATGGTTCTCACGTGTCACATGATTCATAATCAAGAGACTCCAAAAGTCCATCTGCATGGAGTTTCTTCATGCGTTCGACACCAATGTGACCAAGGCGGCAATGCCACAAGTATGTGGGACTATCATTATCAACCTTACATCTTTTGGTATTCACACTATGAATATGTGTAACATCACATTCGAGATTCAGTAAAAATAAACCATTGACCAGCGGGGCATGACCATAAAACATATCTCTCATATAAATAGAACAGCCGATATTCTAGGATTTAAATGAGTAGCCATCTCGCATTAAACGAGATCCAGATACAATGTTCATGCTCAAAGCTGGCACTAAATAACAATTATTGAGGTTTAAAACTAATCTCATAGGTAAATGTAGAGGTAGCGTGCCGACGGCGATCACATCGACCTTCAAACCATTCCTGACGCGCATCGTCACCTCGTCCTTCGCCAGTCTCCGCTTATTCCGCAGCTCCTGTTTTGAGTTACAAATATGAGCAACTGCACCGGTATCAAATACCCAGGAGCTACTACGAGTACTGGGAAGGTACACATAAATAACATGCATAACACATATAACTTTGGTGTTTCCGGCCTTCTATCCACTAAGTACTTGGGGCAGTTCCGCTTCCAGTGACCATTTCCCTTGTAATAAAAGCACTAAGTCTCGGGCTTGGGTCCATTGTTTGGCTTCTTCTAGGCAACTGATTTACCGCGCGGCAACTCCTTTGTCATCCTTCTTGAAGTTCTTTTACCCTTGTCTTTCTTGAAACTAGTGGTCTTATTCACCATCAACACTTGATGTTCCTTTTTGATTTCCACCTCCGCTGATTTCAGGATTGAATATAACTCGGGAATGGACTTCTCCATCCCCTGCATATTGTAGTTCATCACAAAGCTCTTGTAGCTAGGTGGGAGCGGCTGGAGGATCATGTCAATGACCGAGTCATCTGGAAGATTAACTCCTAGCTGAGACAAGCGGTTGTGCAACCCAAACATTTTGAGTATATGCTCGCTGACAGAACTGTTTTCCTCCATCTTACAACTGTAGAACTTGTCGGAGACTTCATATCTCTCGACCCGGGCATGAGCTTGGAAAACCATTTTCAGCTCTTGGAACATCTCATATGCTATGTGCTGCTCAAGACGCTTTTGGAGCCCTTGTTCTAAGCTGTAATAAGCATGCCGCACTGAACCAGGGAGTAATCATCACTACGCGACTACCAGGCGTTCATAATGTCTTGATTTTCTGGGAAAATGGGTGCGTCACCTAGCGGTGCTTCAAGGACATATGCTTTCTTGGAAGCTATGAGGATGATCATCAAGTTTCGGACCCAGTCTGTATAGTTGCTACCATCGTCTTTCAGCTTGGTTTTCTCTAGGAACGCGTTGAAGTTGAGGGCAACATTAGCGTGGGCCATTTGATCTACAAGACATATTGTAAAGATATTTTAGACTATGTTCATGATAATTAAGTTCATCTAATCAAATTATTTAATGAACTCCCATTCAGATAGACATCCCTCTAGTCATCTAAGTGATACATGATCCGAGTCAACTAGGCCATGTCTGATCATCACGTGAGACAGACTAGTCATCATCGGTGAACATCTCCATGTTGATCGTATCCACTATACGACTCATGTTCGACCTTTCGGTCTCTTGTGTTCCGAGGCCATGTCTGTACATGCTAGGCTCGTCAAGTCAACCTAAGTGTTTTGCATGTGTAAATCTGGCTTACACCCGTTGTATGCGAACGTTAGAATCTATCACACTCGATCATCACGTGGTGCTTCGAAACAACAAACCTTCGCAACGGTACACATTTAGGGGGAACACTTTCTTGAAATTTTAGTGAGGGATCATCTTATTTATGCTACTGCCATTCTAAGCAAATAAGATGTAAACATGACAAACATCACATGCAAATCATAAAGTGACATGATATGGCCAATACCATCTTGCGCCTTTGATCTCCATCTTTGAGGCGTGGCATGATCACCTTCGTCACCGGCATGACACCATGATCTCCATCATCATGATCTCCATCATCGTGTCTTCATGAAGTTGTCTCGCCAACTATTACTTCTACTACTATGGCTAACGGTTAGCAATAAAGTAAAGTAATTACATGGCGTTTTCAATGACATGCAGGTCATACAATAAATTAAGACAACTCCTATGGCTCCTGCCGGTTGTCATACTCATCGACATGCAAGTCGTGATTCCTATTACAAGAACATGATCAATCTCATACATCACATATATCATTCATCACATTCTTTTGGCCATATCACATCACATAGCATACCCTGCAAAAACAAGTTAGACGTCCTCTAATTGTTGTTGCATGTTTCTACGTGGCTGCTATGGGTTTCCAGCAAGAACGTTTCTTACCTACGCAAAAGCCACAACAGTGATATGCCAATTGTTATTTACCCTTCATAAGGACCCTTTTCATCGAATCCGATCTGACTAAAGTGGGAGAGACAGACACCCGCTAGCCACCTTATGCAACAAGTGCATGTTAGTCGGTGGAACCTCTCTCATGTAAGCGTATGTGTAAGGTCGGTCCGGGCCGCTTCATCCCACAATCCGCCGAACCAAGATAGGACTAGTAACGGTAAGCAAATTGAACAAACCAACGCCCACAACTACTTGTGTTTTACTCGTGCATAGAATCTACGCATAGACCTAGCTCTGATACCACTATTGGCTAACATAGCGATAATTGAAAAATTTCCTACGTATCACCAAGATCAATCTAGGAGATGCTAGCAACGAGAGAGAGGGAGTGCATCTTCATACCTCTTGAAGATCTCGAAACGGAAGTGTTACAAGAACGCGGATGATGGAGTCGTACTCGCGGCGATTCAAATCGCGGAAGATCCGATCTAGTGCCGAACGGACGGTGCCTCCGCGTTCAACACACGTACAACCCAGGGACGTCTCCTCCTTCTTGATCCAGCAAGGGGAGAGGAGAAGTTGAGGGAGAGCTCCGGCAGCACGACGGCGTGGTGGTGGAGCTTGTAGTATTTTTGCAGGGCTTCGCCAAGCTCTACGGAGGAGGAGGTGTTGGGGAGGGAGGGGCTGCGCCAGGGGAAGGGGTGCGGCAGCCCTCCCACCCCTCCCCCCCCCACTATTCATAGGAGTAAGGGAGAGTGGGGCGGCCCCCTCTAGATGCATCCAGAGGGGGGCGGCGGCCAAGGGGAGTCTTGCCCCCCAAGCTAGATGGGGGGCGCCCCCTTTAGGGTTTCCCCCAACCCTAGGCGCATGGGCGCTAGGGGGAAGTTGGCATCCAGCCCACCTAGGGGCTGGTTCCCCTCCATATTCATCCCATAGGGACCTCCGGGGTAGGTGGACCCTCCCGGTGGACCCCCAGAACCCCTTCGGTGGTCCCGGTACAATAACAGTAAACCCCCGAACACTTCCGGCGATCGAATAAGGACTTCCCATATATAAATCTTCATCTCCGGACCATTCCGGAACTCCTCGTGACGTCCGGGATCTCATCCAGGACTCCAAACAACATTCGATAACCACATACTATTTCCCATAACAACTCTAGCGTCACCGAACCTTAAGTGTGTAGACCCTAGGGTTCGGGAATCATGCAGACATGACCGAGACATCTCTCTGGCCAATAACCAACAGCGGGATCTGGATACCCATGTTTGCTCCCACATGTTCCATGTTGATCTCATCGGATGAACCACGATGTCGGGGATTAGATCAATCCCGTATACAATTCCCTTTGTCCACCGGTATGTTACTTGCCCGAGATTCGATTGTCGGTATCCCAATACCTCGTTCAATCTCATTACCGGCAAGTCTCTTTACTCATTCCATAACGCATGATCCCGTGACCAACTCCTTAGCCATGTTGAGCTCATTATGATGATGCATTACCGAGTGGGCCCAGAGATACCTCTCCATCATACGGAGTGACAAATCCCAGTCTTGATTCGTGCCAACCCAACAGATACTTTCGGAGATACGTGTAGTGCACCTTTATAGCCACCCAGTTACGTAGTGACGTTTGGTACACCCAAAGCATTCCTACGGTATCCGGGAGTTGCACACTCTCATAGTCTAAGGAAATGATATTTGACATTAGAAAAGCTCTTAGCAAACGAACTACACGATCTTGTGCTATGCTTAGGATTGGGTCTTGTCCATCACATCATTCTCCTAATGATGTGATCCCGTTATCAACGACATCCAATGTCCATGGTCAGGAAACCACAACCATGTATTGATCAACGAGCTAGTCAACTAGAGGCTTACTAGGGACATATTACTGTCTATGTATTCACACATGTATTACGGTTTCCGGTTAATACAATTATAGCATGAACAACAGAAAATTATCATGAACAAGGAAATATAAAAATAACCATTTTATTATTGCCTCTGGGGCATATTTCCAACAAATATATGGGCCATATGGGCCATAGGAGGGAGGCTAACCAGCCCACAAGGGGCTGGTGCGCACCCCACAAGGGAGGAGGCCGAATTGGATTAGGGAAGGGGGCGGCGCCCCCCTTTCCTTCTCCTACTCCCTCTCCTTCCCACTTTCCCCTTTGGTAAGAGGAAGGGGGGCGAATCCAACTAGGAGTCCAAGTGGGACTCCTTCCCACTTGGGGTGCGCCTAGGGCCATCCTCCTCTCCCTCCCTCCTTTATATATAGGGGGCGCCCCTAGAACACACACCAATTGCTCCAAGCCATGTGCGGCGCCCCCTCCACAGTTTACGCCTTCGGTCATATTCTCACGGTGCTTAGGCGAAGCCCTGCATGGATCACATCACCATCACAGTCACCACGTCGTCGTGCTGATGGAACTCATCTACTCCTTCGACCCTCTGCTGGATAAAGAGCTCGAGGGACGTCATCGCGCTGAACTTGTGCAGAACTCGAAGGTGTCGTACGTTCGGTACTCGATCGATCGGAACGAGAAGACGTTTGACTACATCAACCGCGTTAAGCAAATGCTTGCGCTTTTGGTCTACGAGGGTACGTGGACATACTCTCCCCCTCTAGTTGCTATGCATCTCCTAGATAGATCTTGCGTGAGCGTAGGAAATTTTTGAAATTGCATGCTACGTTTCCCAACACCTCCCACCTCCCTCCCTGCCTCGTCCCTCTCCCGATCCCTCTCTCCCTCCATCTCCACCCTCGCTGACCCCTCCCTTCGTTCCTACTCCCTCCACTTAGTGTAGAAATTTTTAGGTATTAAGAATATAAATTTTTAGGTATTAAATTTAGTAATAGAAGTAAGAAAATTTAGGGTAGAACTAGGGTACTAGAATTTTTAGCAAGTGTTTAATAGAAATAGTTTATTTAGTAAGTGGTTATATAACTAGTTTATTTATAGTAAGTGCTTAATAGAACTAGTTTATTTATAGCAAGTGCTTAATAGAACTAGTTATTTATAGTAAGTGCTTAATAGAACTAGTTTATTTAGTAAGTAGTTAATAGAAGTAGTTTATTTAGTAAGCGCTTAATAGAACTAGTTTAGAGAGAGAGATCTATATTGGCAAATTTAGTTATGTTAGGATTATATATAAGATATTTTGAAATGTTTTTGTTCATATTTTCAACCATTGAAATGCAATGACCATCAAGTTTGAATGCTCATATGATGTAGATATAAGCATGTATATCTAGTGTTGCTCAAATAGGATATGTGCTTGCCCAAGTGGCCATGTTTGCAGGGAATACCTCCAAGTGGCCTATGTTTTGCTGGAGTGTTGATTAATTTCCGTTCCGGCAAATTTCAGGCGCTCGATATGTCCTTTTTTAGCAAAGGTCATGCCGAATTTTTCCGAGAATTTTGGCATGGCTTGTGCTATAATATAGGAAATATCGAGTGCATTGGAAATGCCGGAAAGAGCATTTAACGCCATTTTGGGTTTTGCCGTCGAGTTATAATCTTTGAATTTTGAACACAGGAGATGTCTGATGACGATGGGATCCCGGAGTGCGGGTACTGCTACGATGACCGGGGTTTGTGCGACAGTTTCCTCACCTGCAAAATGATAGGTTTTTAACTGTGAGGCTGGAAGAGACCTTTGATGTTTGTACGGTATGCAACGACAAGCATTTCATTGTAATTAATATCATCACTTCTGCTTCTTTTGTTCAACGTGTAATTTCTAGATTTTTTTCAATTTGATTAGTACATCTCATGCCATGCTAGACCATATGTTGTAGGGTCAAACCCTAGGAAGGATCTTTTCACTCTTGGAGGGGGAAAAGGAGGAAAAACTCAAGAACACCAAGAACACCAAGAACAATTCACTCAAGCAAACCCAAGTATCACATCCACTAAAGGGGCACACATAACATCCACAAGTTAACAAGATCAATACAAGGAGAGTAGCACTTGGTAAAATTCTTCCCACTATGTGAGGTCTTGATGATCTTCTCCAAGAGGAGGCCTTGATAATCATATGGATTCTTCCCAAGGTGGGGGCTTGAGCTCCTTGGAGGAGGGGATACAAGGAGCAAAGGCTCACAAATGTTTAGTCTAATCTTTGCTAACCTTCCAAATGACCTAGGGGGTGCATATATATAGTCTAGGGGAGAAACAAGGCAAAAGGAGGGGGATACAAGGCCAAAAAGACCATCAACGTGCGGTTGGGGGCCAGGCACCCGGGCAACTTGGGTCGGGCACCCGGGCTGCTCAGGGGCCGGTTGGCAAGTGGCCGGGCACCCGGGGTCCAAGTCCCGGGCACCCGGGGTAGTGCTGGGGCAGGCCGGCGAGGGGGGCTGGGCACCCGGGGGCCCAAGTCCCGGGCACCCGGGAAGGGGCGCTGGAGATGGCCTGGTGGCCCGGTCGGGCACCCGAGGCCTCAAGCCCGGGCACCCGGGGAGGAGCCCAGTGGCTGGTGCAGCCAAGGCTGGGCACCCGGCCAGCCTAAGCCCGGGCACCCGGGGGCGCGGCTGTAGGTGGCCAGGGGCCCGGGCACCCGGGGGCTGTAGGGGCCGGGCACCCGGTGCTTCCAGGGGCTTTGCCCCTTCTCCTATTTCTTCCTCCTTCTCGTTCTATTCTTCCTTCTCTTTCTTCCCTTGCATCAAGGTCACTTGCGTCTCCGTCTTCTCCTTCTCACCATTGTCTTCTTGGTACCTAAGCATGCACAATGTTTTCGATGACGGTAGAATCCAACTCTCATGTGAAACCGAGCGAAACTCGAAGAGGAGAGAATCAACCTTGTTCTCGATGGCGCGTGCACGTGCTCTTGTCATTGGTCCACTTGGAGCTTGTGTTGGTGATGGAGTGTCGGCGCAAGTAGTCGAGGGATGCTCCGCATCATCTTCCCCCCCCTTGGGAGAGATCCGTCCACGGATCATGCTCTTCATCACCATGGTACTTGGCCAAGTCTTTGACGTTGAAGATGTCGCTAACGTTGTACTTGTCGCGTGGGATGTCGACCTTGTAGGCGTTGTCGTTGTAGCGTGCGATCACCTTGAATGGGCCGTCGGCTCGTGGTAGTAGCTTGGACTTGTGTTCGTTGGGGAAGCGGTCTTTGCGTAGATGTTCCATACTTGATCACCCGGTTGGAACACCATTGGAGACTTGTTGATGTTGAGCTTGGCGGATAGACGTTGCACTTGGCGCTCGATCGTGGAACGTGTTTCTTCATGCATCTTCTTGAGGTAGGCGGCTCTTGTACTTGCATCCATGTTTGCTCGTTCTTGAAGCGGTAGAGGAAGGATGTCCAATGGCGACAAAGGGTTGAAACCGTAGACGACCTCGAAGGGGGACTTGCTGGTTGTAGAGTGTCTTGCGCGATTGTAGGCGTACTCGGCGATGGGTAGGCACTCCTCCCACTCCTTGATGTTCTTCTTGATCAACACACGTAGTAGAGTCGCAAGCGTCCGGTTGGTGACTTCCGTTTGGCCATCGGTTTGAGGGTGATATGTCGTGGAGAATAGTAGCTTGATCCCGAGCTTGGCGCATAGTGTCTTCCAAAAGTAGCTTAAGAACTTGACGTCTCGATCCGACACAATTGTCTTTGGCACGCCGTGCAACCTTAAGATTTCCCTACAAAAGAGATTTGCAACATGTGAAGCATCGTCTATCTTATTGCATGGGATAAAATGAGCCATTTTAGAGAAACGGTCCACAACAACAAAAACTGAATCCTTTCCATTTTGAGTTCTAGGTAATCCAAGCACAAAATCCATGCTAATGTATTCCCAAGGTTGATGTGGGATAGGTAAAGGCATATGTAAACCATGGGATTGAGAGTGTGACTTAGCTTTGCAACATGTAGAGCACCGGTTGGTGAAACGGGTAACATCGCGAAACATCTTTGGCCAATAATAGTTCTTGGAGAGCGTGGCGAAAGTCTTGTCGCGTCCAAAGTGTCCCATGAGTCCACCTCCATGAGCCTCCTGCAAAAGGAGTAAACAAAAAGAGGACTTGGGAATGCATAGTTTGTTAGCTCTCATAAGATAACCATATTTGATATAATATCGTTCCCAAGAAGTATGCGTTACGCACTTAGCGTAAGGAGTAGCAAAAGTCACATCACCCTCATACAAATCTTTGATATGATCAAATCCTATGACATTCAATTCAAGTTGAGTTAGTAACATGCATTTGCGGGAAAGGGCATCCGCCGCCACGTTTTCTTTTCCCTTAATGTAGTTTATCACATAGGGAAAAGATTCAATGAATTCACTCCATTTAGCATGCCGTTTATTCAACTTGGTTTGACCTTTGAGGTATTTAAGTGTCTCATGATCGGTATGTATAACAAACTCATGTGGTTTAAGGTAATGCTCCCACACATGTAACACACGCACTAATGCAAACAATTCTTTGTCATATATGGGATAGTTAAGTTGAGCACCGGAAAGTTTTTCACTAAAGTAAGAAATAGCTCGTTTTTCTTGCATCAAAACTCCACCAATTCCGGTACCACTTGCATCGCAATGAACCTCAAAAGTTTTGTCAAAGTTGGGTAAAGCAAGAATCGGAGCATGTGTAAGCAAAGATTTGAGCTCATCAAAAGCGGTTGATTGCAAAGTTCCCCAAACAAAAGGAGCATTCTTCTTGCTCAAGGCGTGCAAAGGAGCGGCGATAGTGCTAAAATCTTTCACAAAGCAACGATAAAAACCCGCAAGACCAAGAAAACTTCGCACTTGTTGCAAATTGGTGGGTTGGGGCCAATTTTTAATTGCTTCAATTTTAGTTTCATCAACATGGACACCCTTGGAAGAGACAACAAAACCCAAGAAAACCACTTTGTCAACACCAAATGTGCACTTTTTCATGTTGGCATAAAGACTTTCCTTGCGAAGTGTTTGCAAAACAGCCCTAACATGATTAAGATGCTCTTTCATGGTTTTGCTAAACACAAGAATAGCATCGAAGTAAACCACAACAAAGACTCCAATATAAGGGCGAAGTACATGATGCATGAGACGCACGAAAGTACCGGGAGCTTCTGATAAACCCATAGGCATGACTAACCATTCATATAAGCCAAATTTGGTTTTGAAAGCAGTTTTCCATTCATCACCCTCTTGTATGCAGATTTGAAATAGCCACTTTTAAAATCAATTTTTGAGAAAAAGTTGGCTCCACTAAGTTCATCAAGCATGTCATCTAAGCGAGGAATGGGATGCCTATAGTGAACGGTAATAGCATTTATGGGTCGACAATCGGAACACAAGCGAAAACTACAATCTTGCTTGGGCACGAGTATAACGGGAACGGCACAAGGGCTTAAGCTTTCACGTACATGACCGTTGTCGATTAGTTGTTGTACTTGCCGTTGTATCTCCTTTGTCTCTTCGGGGTTGACGCGGTAGGGAGCTTTGTTTGGAAGAGGAGCTCCGGGGATGAGGTCGATTCGATGCTCAATGCCTCAAAGAGGAGGGAGACCCGGAGGTAGCTCATCGGGGAAAACATCTTGAAATTCCTGCAAAAGAGATTGAAACACCAAAGGTAGCTCGTGAATGGTGTTAGTTTTTGGTTCTCCATCCTTGCACACAAGGACAAAGTGCATCACACTCGATGGGTTCTCGCACACTTCTCTCATCTAACTTTTTGTGGCAAATAGTATGAGGTTTTTCTCTCTAGGCGAAGAGGCGCTCAAGTTTGGCTTGTGGCTGTCACTCACGTTTTGGTGGCTCACTTTCTCACTCTTCTCTCTATGATGGGTGTCTTGCTTGTCGGCTATCACTTGACTAGGAGACATAGGTCACAGCACATATTCCTTCCGTTTCATCTTGAAGCTATAGTGATTGGTACGCCCATTGTGGATAACACCACGGTCGAATTGCCATGGTCGACCAAGAAGGAGGTGGCAAACGGTCATTGGGACCACATCACACTCCAAAGTGTCCTCATATGCACCAATTTTGAAGGAAACTTGGACCGTATGCTCAACTCGGATAGTGCCGGAGTCACTTAGCCATTGAACCTTGTAAGGGTGCGGATGCTTCCTCTTGACCAAGTGAAGCTTGGAGCATAGTTCTTCACTCGCCAAATTGTGGCAACTACCTCCATCGATGATGACCTTGACGGACCGTCCATTTATGCCGGCCTTGGTGTGGAAGATGTGGCGCCGTGGACTTGAATCATTGTCACAAAAGACTTGGTCATCTTCATCTTCATTCACGCGCCGGTGCATGGCCACGTGCTCAATGGCTTACATTTCTTCTTCACTCATTGAGTCATATGTGTCGTAATCGTTGAAGATCGACGTTCGCTTGTTGGTGCATTGGAAGGACTTGTGGCCTCGGCCGCCACATGTGAAGCACTTGATTGAACTTGTCTTGATGGGATCATCGGGAGGCGCCGAAGATGAAGGAGTCTTGGATTTGTAGGTGCTTGCCGGAGGACGAGTCGAGGAAGGTGCCACTTGCTTGGAACTTGACTTGTCGCCGGTACTTGGTGATGCTCGAGTTGATGTAGGAGGTGCCGAAGTCATGGGAGCTTGAGAATAGGAGCCGTAGGTCTTGGACGAGTACTTGGCGTATTTGAAGTCATCTTGCACTTGTCGCTCGGCCTTGGTCGCTTGATGAACTAGCTCAAGAAGGTTGGAGTATGGTTGGAAGTCGGCAATCCGCTTGATTGGGTGGTTGAGGCCATTCAAGAAGCATGCCATTGTTTGCTCGTCATCTTCCTTGACATTGGCTCGTATCATGGCAATCTCCATTTCTTGATAGTATTCTTCCACCGTCTTGGTGCCTTGCTTGAGGAGTTGCAACTTCTTGAAAAGATCTCGAGTGTAGTGAGTAGGCACAAAGCAGGCTCTCATGACTTCCTTCATAGCTTCCCAAGTTGTGATTGGTGGTTCGCTTCTTGTATGTCGTCGCTCGATCACTTGTTCCCACCAAATGAGGACGTAGTCTTGGAACTCGAGAGAGGCCATTGCTATCTTTTTTTCTTCATCGTAGTTGTGTAGGCAAAAAATCTTGTCCACCTCAATGCCCAAGAGAGATATTCTTCGGGATCGTTGCTTCCGGAGAACTTTGGCATGGTGAACTTGAGCTTGCCATAGCGGAGTTCTTCATCTTGATAGCGATTGTGATATCGCTCTTGCCTTGGAAAGTCCTTAAATGCTCGTTCCTCATGATGTCGCTCTTGGCGTGGAGGAGGGTCTTGAAGCACTTGTTCCACTTGGTGTCTCTCTTGTTGTGGAGGAGGGCGAGGAATGTGCGCTTGGTTGCGCCTTTCTTGTTGTTCTTCGCGTCGGACGGCTTCCTCTTATATCTCGCGACGAAGAGCTCCCTCTTGTTCTCTCGTTTGGCGGTTGCGGACTTCAACGGCTCTAGTGGCCTCGCGTAGAGCTTGTTGTGCTTCAAGTGCTTGAGCTTCACGGTCGAGGGCTTGTGCTTCACGTTGTTCTTGTGCTTGTCGAAGTGCATCACCGTCTTGAGGGGCTTGAAGTGGTACTTGTGGAGGTATTTGCTCTTGCTCCATTGCTTCATGAGGGACTTGGTGTCGCATCCGTTCACGTGCTCGAACTCGGTCTTGTAATCCATTGCCATGGAATGGATTTTCTTGAGCTTGGTGAGCTTGATGATGATCACGTCGAGGAGGGCGAGCTCGTGGTGGACTTGCATCCTAAGAGGAGTAGTCTGAAGATTGCCGACTTGTACGGTGACTTGAGTGGCGCCGTCTTGAAGAAGCCGAAGAGGAAGACGGGTGTCGACCGATCATGTTGCGGAGCTCTTCCACTTGTGTGTTAAATTTGTCGTCGAGGTTTTGACGAAGGTCGGAGGCGAGTTGTTCGAAGCGTTGACCCAATGCGATGTTTTCTTGATGAAGCACTCGTTGCGCGATGAAGAAGTGGTTCTTGGAGACATATCCGGAATCATCACCTTGCTCCTCGAAAGGTGGGTTTGACGACGCGCTTGGACTATCCATCATAACCAAGTGGGGTGAGTAGGAAAGTGAGAGAACAATACCAAAGTGCCCGAGGGTAGCTGGGCGCGGTGCGGGTGCCCGGTGGTTCGAGCTGCGGGCACCCGGTGGTGGCCGATTTGGGTAGAAATTTTGGGGGAAAGGCCAAATTCGATGGATTTCGTGGTGGGGAGGGTCATGATTGTTGGGGAGGGACTAGATCCACTTGACAAACATCAAATCCATGGACCAAAACAACCAAATCTCACAAGATCCAACAAATTGCAAGAAAATGTTTTTGGGGCTATTTTTGTGGGGATTTTCGAATTTGGACTAAAAACAAAAAAATCAAGCTAGCAAATGGGGGGATGGGACTCCAAGATGTGAATAAACCTTGCTCATGATACCAAGATGTTGTAGGGTCAAACCCTAGGAAGGATCTTTTCACTCTTGGAGGGGGAAAAGGAGGAAAAACTCAAGAACACCAAGAACACCAAGAACAATTCACTCAAGCAAACCCAAGTATCACATCCACTAGAGGGGCACACATAACATCCACAAGTTAACAAGATCAATACAAGGAGAGTAGCACTTGGTAAAATTCTTCCCACTATGTGAGGTCTTGATGATCTTTTACAAGAGGAGGCCTTGATAATCCTATGGATTCTTCCCAAGGTGGGAGCTTGAGCTCCTTGGAGGAGGGGATACAAGGAGCAAAGGCTCACAAATGTTTAGTCTAATCTTTGCTAACCTTCCAAATGACCTAGGGGGTGCATATATATAGTCTAGGGGAGAAACAAGGCAAAAGAAGGGGGATACAAGGCCAAAAAGACCATCAACATGCGGTTGGGCGACGGGGGCCGGGCACCCGGGCAACTTGGGCCGGGCACCCGGGTGTGACGCCCCCGATTCAATCGTACACTAATCATGCACGCAAATGTGTACGATCAAGATTAGGGACTCACGGGAAGATATCACAACACAACTCTACAAATAAAATAAGTCATACAAGCATCATAATACAAGCCAGGGGCCTCGAGGGCTCGAATACAAGTGCTCGATCATAGACGAGTCAGCGGAAGCAACAATATCTGAGTACAGACATAAGTTAAACAAGTTGCCATAAGATGGCTAGCACAAACTGGGATACAGATCGAAAGAGGCGCAGGCCTCCTGCCTGGGATCCTCCTAAACTACTCCAGGTCGTCGTCAGCGGCCTGCACGTAGTAGTAGGCACCTCCAGTGTAGTAGGAATCATCGTCGACGGTGGCGTCTGGCTCCAGGGCTCCAGCATCTGGTTGCGACAACCAGGTAGAAGGGAAAGGGGAAAAGAGGGAGAAAAGCAACCGTGAGTACTCATCCAAAGTACTCGCAAGCAAGGAGCTACACTACATATGCATGGGTATATGTGTAAAGGGCCATATCGGTGGACTGAACTGCAGAATGCCAAAATAAGAGGGGGATAGCTAATCCTGTCGAAGACTACGCTTCTGGCAGCCTCCGTCTTGCAGCATGTAGAAGAGAGTAGATTGAAGTCCCCCAAGTAGCATCTCCAAGTAGCATCTCCAAGTAGCATCTCCAGTAGCATCGCAGTAGCATAATCCTACCCGGCGATCCTCTCCTCGTCGCCCTGTAGAAAAGCGATCACCGGGTTGTATCTGGCACTTGGAAGGGTGTGTTTTATTAAGTATCCGGTTCTAGTTGTCATAAGGTCAAGGTACAACTCCAAGTCGTCCTGTTACCGAAGATCACGGCTATTCGAATAGATTAACTTCCCTGCAGGGGTGCACCACATAACCCAACACGCTTGATCCCATTTGGCCGGACACACTTTCCTGGGTCATGCCCGGCCGCGGAAGATCAACACGTCGCAGCCCCACCTAGGCAAAACAGAGAGGCCAGCACGCCGGTCTAAACCTAAGCGCATAGGGGTCTGGGCCCATCGCCCATAGCACACCTGCACGTTGCGAGGGCGGCCGGAAGCAGAACTAGCCCCCTTAATACAAGAGCAGGCTTACGTTCCAATCCGGCGCGCGCCGCTCCGTCGCTGACGTCTGAAGTGCTTCGGCTGATACCACGACGCCGGGATACCCATAACTACTCCCGCCTAGATGGTTAGTGCGTATAGGCCAGTAGCCAGACTCAGATCAAATACCAAGATCTCGTTAAGCGTGTTATATATCCGCGAACGCCGAACAGGGCCAGGCCCACCTGTCTCCTAGGTGGTCTCAACCTGCCTTGTCGCTCCGCCACAAAGTAACAGTCGAGGGCCGTCGGGAACCCAGGCCCACCTCTACCGGGATGGAGCCACCTGTCCCTTCGGCCCCCTCATCAGAATCACTTGCGGGTACTCATCGAGCTGACCCGACTTTAGTCACCGTCTGTATAGTATGTATGTATGTATAGTATATACCCGTGATCACCTCCCGAGTGATCACGGCCCAATAGTATAGCAAGGCAGACTGACAAGAATGTAGGGCCAATGATGATAAACTAGCATCCTATACTAAGCATTTAGGATTGCGGGTAGGGTATCAACGACTGTAGCAACAATGATAGGCTATGCAACAGGATAGGAATAACAAAAAGCAGTAACATGCTGCACTACTCTAATGCAAGCAGTATAGAGTAGAATAGGCGATATCTGGTGATCAAGGGGGGGGGGCTTGCCTGATTGCTCTGGCAAGGAGGGGTCGTCAACTCCGCAGTCGAACTGGGCAGCAGCAGCGTCGGTCTCGTAGTCTACCGGAGAGAAGAGGGGGAAGAAACAATGAATACAATGCAAACAAATGCATATCGATGCTTGACATGACAAGTAACGATGCTAGGTGGGCCCTAACGTGGTATGAGGTGGTACCGGTTAAGGGGGGAAACATCCGGGAAAGTATTCCCGGTGTTTCGCGTTTTCGGACAGATGAACCGGAGGGGGAAAGTTGCGTGTTTGGTATGTTAGAGGTGTGTGGTGGACGAACGGGCTGCGTATCCGGGTTCGCCTCGTCGTTCTGAGCAACTTTCATGTTGAAAATATTTTAATCCGAGTTACGGATTAAAAGATATGATTTTCTAAAGATTATATTAATTTCTGGAATTTAATTAATTAATTAATTAATTCGAAAATGAATTTATGACGTCAGCATGATGTCATGCTGACGTCAGCAGTCAACAGTGTTGACTTGGTCAACCTGACAGGTGGGTCCCGTTCGTCATTGACTGTTTAGTCTAATTAATGTTTAGCTAATCTAATTACTGTTTAATTAAACTAATTAGTTAATTAGGTTAATCTAATTATGATTAATTAACTTAATTAATTCCTTAATTAATTAATTAATTAAATTATTATTTATTTATTGAATATATATTTTTTTAATTCTTTTTTTTTATAAAACCGTTCTGGGCGTGGGGCCCCCTGTCATAGGCTCACAAGGGCCAAAAGCGGGTGTGGGCTAACGGGTTAACGAGCGCAGCCCAGATGGGTGGACCCGGCAGGGGCCGGATCTGGGAAGCGGTGACCACGGCGAGGTCATGGCCGGAGCGGGGCGCGCCGGCCGTGGCCTGTGGAGAGGCGACCGCGGGGAGGAGCGCTCGGGGCCGGCGCTGTCGGGGGAGCAGGGGGACGGAGGCGAGGGCGCCGTCGACGGGGCGAGCGAGGAGCGGTGGTGCTCGCGCGGGGACAGAGGGGAGAGGGAACCGGCGCGGGAGTGAGGCAACGGTGCGGGGCGAGGCCACGATGAGCGCGGGCGGGGCGCGTCTTGAGGCTGGACGGGGCAGGCGCGGGCGGAGAACGACAGCGATGGGAGGGGGTCGGAGCATGGCAGGGAGCCATGCGCCGGCGCGGACGACGCGGGCGTGCAGGTGCGCTGCTGGAGCGCAGGGAAGAGGAGAAGGAGGGGGGTCCTCACAAAGGGTTGCAGGGTCATGGCAATGGGCTCGGGGAGGACAGGGACGACGAGGTCGGGGTCGGGTCGGCGACGGAGATGAGGTCGAGGCGGCGAGGTCTCCGGGCGGTGGTGGCGT
Source organism: Triticum dicoccoides (assembly GCF_002162155.2). Taxonomy (NCBI): domain Eukaryota; kingdom Viridiplantae; phylum Streptophyta; class Magnoliopsida; order Poales; family Poaceae; genus Triticum; species Triticum dicoccoides. The sequence goes on from NC_041385.1 coordinate 377,653,076, forward strand.
GACGACGGGCGACGACATCGGTCGGTGACGAGGCGAGGACGCAGCTTCAAGCGAGCGCCGTGCGAGGGAGAGGAGGGGCCCGGAGGAGTCCGGGAGGGGCGGCGCCGGCGGCGGTTTGCATCGGGCACGAGCGTGCGGGGGGAGGTGATCGAACAGGGGCGCTCCTCTCCCTGTGCCGATGCGTATGTGTGTGTGTTGCGAGTGGCGCCGCTGGGAGGGAGACGAGGGAGAAGTGGGGATCATGAGGGAGTGGGGCGCTAGGGTTCGGGGAATGGAGAGGCAGGCCATATAGGCCACGGCCGGGGTGGGCCGGTTGGCTGGCTAGCTAGCTGGGCCTCATGGCCCAGCGGGGGGGGGTTCTGGTCTTTTGTTTTTTTTTGTTTGTTTTGTTTGTTTTCTTTTATTTATTTTCTCCTCTATTTTAATTCAATTTAAAATATTTATGCATCTTATAAAACTGTGTCTTCTACACCATAATTATCTATGTAATATCTAGTACAAACCGAACAATTTTATTTTAATGTTTGAAAACTTTTATTATTTACCAAATTTTAAATTTGAATTTGAATCGGTTTCGAATTAACTCGAGATTAGCAACTATAATCGAGGTGACGTGGCATCACTAGCAGAGGATCACTGTAGCTTAATTACCCGGGCGTCAGAATTCTCCTCCACTACAAGAAATCTCGTCCCGAGATTTAAGAGGGGTGTAAGGGGGGAAGTTTGGTAACGAATCTAGCGGGTCTTCTCATCCTGGCTTGCTCTTCTCGAAGAGGCCGGTCCAATACATTGATGTCTTCATTTCGCTGCTTTAGGTCATCAAGATGAAGTTGGCGTCCTTTCTTCCGGAACTCCATCGTACTTACGAAGGAATAAAGGGTGGGCATACAGGGAGAACGAACCTCTGCAAGGTTAACTATCTGGTCGATAAGATCGGGGAAGGTGGCGGAAAGTAACTCTCGAATTGAAACTTAACGAATTATCGAGAGCAAAGTAAGTAAGTACCACGAGAAGTTCCAAGCGGGTAGGCAATCGTTCGATGCCTGTTACAAGGCGTGAAAGGGGTTCAGAGCAACGGGAATAAGCATTGCGTCTGATACCAGAATAGATCACTAGGAAGGTGGCTCGTGATCTTTCATATGAAGCCAAGCGTGAGGATTAGCTTTAGTAACAGGGGTGCAGGAGAGTCAGGTTTCGATCCTGTGGAACTGTGGGTTATGGGCCCACCATGTGGTTGAAAGTAGGAAGGGGGCCGACATTTTGCACGGTCGTGATAGTAAGGTGTGTCAAAGGGTAGCATGTCAGATATGTCGGCAACAACATCGATACCAAGGGCGAGGGACGAAGAGAACCATTTTCCTGCTCGTTGAACGAGGCGGGCCAATAGGCAAAGTTCTCGTCCATCGGTGGTTACCGGAATGTTTTCAACAATAGTAACAGGGTCTTGCTGACAGAGTTGTACACCGAGGTGTTTACATAAGCAGGAGAACATTACTGCTTAGATCATATAGACCACAAGAAAGGTTAAACAAAACAATGGAAAGGAAAAGGTGATCATCAGATCAAATAGAACAATGGAATGGAAAATATGTTTAAACACATATTTCGAGGGTATATCCTTCCCAAGGACAAGCAGATGATATCCATGACAGGATAGTAGGTAGAAAACCATTTTAGGTAAGGGGAGAAAAATTTCATGACATTACCCATACAACGGTGTTTGGATAATTGATAAAGAGAAATTTAGCATTGTGCTTCAAATGTTCTTGGTGATGAACGGAGTACCACAGACATGCTTCAGGTAGCAATGATATGGTGTTTCAATCAAGGGCCCGACTTCGGATACACCAATGATCCATCAGGAGTAACTTATAAAATAATTCCTACCACTTCCTCCAGGAGGAATGGTTATCCTTGCAAAAGAAATCATTATGATAGGTCCTCCAGCCAGGGGGGAGGTGCTAGGCATGACATCATGTTACCGGGTCATCAAAGGACAAACAACATAACTCCTGGAAAGTTGTCCCAACCATTATATCTGACCGAGATTCAGATCCAATTGGTGTCATGATGCCTCAGACTCAGGATGTCCGAGAAGAAAAGGCGCAACACAAATCATTGAAATGGCATTGCAAGATTCTCGGGAAATGAACTATGGGAGCGGGTTCCTGAAACAATAGTTCATCATTAAACCAAGGAGAGGTGAGGGGGTGACTGATTGACTCAGCGACAATTCATTGAGATTTTCAAAAGATGGATTTCCACAATAATGTGAACAAGAAGATGACATTTGTCAGATCAAATGGTATAGTGATGTATGCTCGAGGAAAACATACACAATTAAACATTGGTTGAAAGGTGCACCTGAAATATGGGTTGGGTTGCACGACCAATGTCAGAATGGTGATTCAATAGTCAATAGCCTAAGAATGAACTTTCGACCATTAACTTCAAAAAAATAGGGTTGCTAGAAGGAAAGAATCCAAACAACACCGCTCACTTGTTGGAATTAACACGGGGACCAAGAAAAATGGTGATGGTGAGAAGTATTTCTATGTCAAGAATTCTCAAGAGGTGGAACAATTCTTAGAACATTCTTGACATAAAGGATGGTAATACTCCAAGGTAAAGAAGAACAATTGCTGGATATCAAGGAACTCAAGGTATAACACCAAGCATGAACAAGCTTGTGTTGGTGGGAAGGCAATAAAGTGGTCGATGATAATACAATTCATCGAGGGCAAGGATGGTATTTCTCATCATGAATTCAATTGATATCCTGGATGAGCTCAGAATGTTGATGATCACGACACCTTTGTGGCGAGAGTTCATGAAGATGTAATCGATCGGCGACGACATCAAGTCAAAGTAATGATGAAGTGAAAGGTTATTGGAACCAAGGGTACGACACAAACTCGAACTCAAGCTTGTTGTTTAAGGTGAAAGGGTATGACGAGGAAAATCGACGTAAGGTTAGTTCATCGTCGAAAATTGGTGCTCCGAGAATAAGGACCGGGTAGCACAGTTAAAATTAGCTCGATAATGATATAGCCGATCAGGCTAGGAATGACTTGAAGGATTAATAAATTTGTAAGCAGTGATGGGTTCAAATACTTGTTGAATCGCAATGCGAACTCGATTCAGTTATCGGTGTCTTTGAGTGTATAATAACTCAGAGCCCGTGAAAAATTGGAATCAGTGGAAAGGTAGCACTTGATGAAGAACTCATAAGAAGTTATGCAGTTCCATGATAATCTTGAGATACCAGGGGGTAATCCTCGACACAAGATCAAAGTAAAGATTGGACGGGTGTATTAATCCATAGAAGACAATTGTTTTAACTTGTCCGAGAAATGGAATCAAGGAAGAACAATCATGGTCGGAACCACGGTTGCAAGGGATCAATTCACAGATACCATAGGTTAATTATCAAGGAAATAGTTATTATTACAAGAAGCTTCCATGATAGGATATACATCGCGTCCATGGGCATGAACACAAGGTTCGAGGTCGACTCCCACTTCTCCAAAGCATAACCTTACATTCACTTCTCGTTTCGATAATGGCATTAGTGTTGAAAGTTATACCTGGTGAAATACCAGATGAGTATGACTCGTGAAAACTTCCGAGTTCACACATAGTAAGGAAGGCATAGGTTCAACCCATCAGGGCGTCTTACGAACATATACCACAAACTTCGGGGTAAATAATACAAGCTCGAAAGTAGAGCATTGTTCAAAAGCAGATGATACAATTTACCAAGGCATTATATACCCATGGAAAGGCTCTCAAGGTTATTCAATATGAAGGACACTGTCGGATAAAACCCATCAAAGGAACCGATGGTCCACAAGGGATCTGAGGTGAGCACCGGTACTCAACCAGAGGAAGAAGAATGCACGGGCATCATATTATAGAACATCGGAATGATTCCTTGCTTAGATAATAAAGGAATTTCAATTTCCAAAACAAAGGATCAGAAGCAGTCGCTCTGATCAAGGATGGATAAGTTGGATATACCAGAGGCACAATTGACGACAAATAGCTTGGTCGAGAACCAGCTCATGTTCAAAAATGATGTCTGAGCCGGAAGGATAATTTAGAAGGGTTGATAGATGATTGTGTGCATTCGCACACATGCTGAATCAATAGGATCAAAATGATGATGCCTAAGGATACTAACGAATATTGCCAGACATATGGAAAGCATCCATAATGCAAGCAGACAAGTATTGCAGAGCAATAAGCTATTAAGGATTTTTGGAGGATCAAATAGTATTTCGAAGACCATTCTGAAACACATGAACAACTGGGGGATGAGCGGATACTCGATAAGTGCGAGAATTATCCATAGGGGTATTCAGGTGACAAGGAACAGCAAGGCGATAAGCTCAAAGGATTATCGAGACAACGACGAGTGTTTCGAGGTATCTGGTAATAACAAGACCAACTGGGGATGAATGTAAGAATAACAACTGCAAGTAGTTATCCATAAGGGTTGACGGTGGAAGGGGAATTGCAAATGCGATGAACATAAGTTCTCGGGTTAACAACGGAGAGTATCTTCAGGGTCTTCACGTGCCGCAGACGATCATCATTAATAAGGGGCTCTCCGGGTGAAAGTGATAACGAGATCCTAATGTTAGATTTAGCAAAAATCATTTAACCCGAATAGAAGAGAAATAAGAGTCCCAGAGTATAGGTCGAGGAATAAAAGATCCTAATACCACCCAATGGCGACGTGGGCCCGTAAGGCACACAGCCAAGTTAGTAAGAGTTTTGCAATGGCTAGACTCAACTTCGGCCAAGGAGTTGGAAAGGGGATTCCTACAGGCAGTCGGCTCTGATACCAACTTGTGACGCCCCCGATTCAATCGTACACTAATCATGCACGCAAATGTGTACGATCAAGATTAGGGACTCACGGGAAGATATCACCACACAACTCTACAAATAAAATAAGTCATACAAGCATCATAATACAAGCCAGGGGCCTCGAGGGCTCGAATACAAGTGCTCGATCATAGACGAGTCAGCGGAAGCAACAATATCTGAGTACAGACATAAGTTAAACAAGTTGCCATAAGATGGCTAGCACAAACTGGGATACAGATCGAAAGAGGCGTAGGCCTCCTGCCTGGGATCCTCCTAAACTACTCCAGGTCGTCGTCAGCGGCCTGCACGTAGTAGTAGGCACCTCCAGTGTAGTAGGAATCATCGTCGACGGTGGCGTCTGGCTCCAGGGCTCCAGCATCTGGTTGCGACAACCAGGTAGAAGGGAAAGGGGAAAAGAGGGAGAAAAGCAACCCTGAGTACTCATCCAAAGTACTCGCAAGCAAGGAGCTACACTACATATGCATGGGTATATGTGTAAAGGGCCATATCGGTGGACTGAACTGCAGAATGCCAGAATAAGAGGGGGATAGCTAATCCTGTCGAAGACTACGCTTCTGGCAGCCTCCGTCTTGCAGCATGTAGAAGAGAGTAGATTGAAGTCCCCCAAGTAGCATCTCCAAGTAGCATCTCCAAGTAGCATCTCCAGTAGCATCGCAGTAGCATAATCCTACCCGGCGATCCTCTCCTCGTCGCCCTGTAGAAAAGCGATCACCGGGTTGTATCTGGCACTTGGAAGGGTGTGTTTTATTAAGTATCCGGTTCTAGTTGTCATAAGGTCAAGGTACAACTCCAAGTCGTCCTGTTACCGAAGATCACGGCTATTCGAATAGATTAACTTCCCTGCAGGGGTGCACCACATAACCCAACACGCTTGATCCCATTTGGCCGGACACACTTTCCTGGGTCATGCCCGGCCGCGGAAGATCAACACGTCGCAGCCCCACCTAGGCAAAACAGAGAGGCCAGCACGTCGGTCTAAACCTAAGCGCACAGGGGTCTGGGCCCATCGCCCATAGCACACATGCACGTTGCGAGGGCGGCCAGAAGCAGAACTAGCCCCCTTAATACAAGAGCAGGTTTACGTTCCAATCCGGCGCGCGCTGCTCCGTCGCTGACGTCTGAAGTGCTTCGGCTGATACCACGACGACGGGATACCCATAACTACTCCCGCGTAGATGGTTAGTGCGTATAGGCCAGTAGCCAGACTCAGATCAAATACCAAGATCTCGTTAAGCGTGTTATATATCCGCGAACGCCGAACAGGGCCAGGCCCACCTGTCTCCTAGGTGGTCTCAACCTGCCCTGTCGCTCCGCCACAAAGTAACAGTCGAGGGCCGTCGGGAACCCAGGCCCACCTCTACCGGGATGGAGCCACCTGTCCCTTCGGCCCCCTCATCAGAATCACTTGCGGGTACTCATCGAGCTGACCCGACTTTAGTCACCGTCTGTATAGTATGTATGTATGTATAGTATATACCCGTGATCACCTCCCGAGTGATCACGGCCCAATAGTATAGCAAGGCAGACTGACAAGAATGTAGGGCCAATGATGATAAACTAGCATCCTATACTAAGCATTTAGGATTGCGGGTAGGGTATCAACGACTGTAGCAACAATGACAGGCTATGCAACAGGATAGGAATAACAAAAAGCAGTAACATGCTGCACTACTCTAATGCAAGCAGTATAGAGTAGAATAGGCGATATCTGGTGATCAAGGGGGGGGGGGCTTGCCTGATTGCTCTGGCAAGGAGGGGTCGTCAACTCCGCAGTCGAACTGGGCAGCAGCAGCGTCGGTCTCGTAGTCTACCGGAGAGAAGAGGGGGAAGAAACAATGAATACAATGCAAACAAATGCATATCGATGCTTGACATGACAAGTAACGATGCTAGGTGGGCCCTAACGTGGTATGAGGTGGTATCGGTTAAGGGGGGAAACATCCGGGAAAGTATTCCCAGTGTTTCGCATTTTCGGACAGATGAACCGGAGGGGGAAAGTTGCGTGTTTGGTATGTTAGAGGTGTGTGGTGGACGAACGGGCTGCGTATCCGGGTTCGCCTCGTCGTTCTGAGCAACTTTCATGTTGAAAATATTTTAATCCGAGTTACGGATTAAAAGATATGATTTTCTAAAGATTATATTAATTTCTGGAATTTAATTAATTAATTATTTAATTCGAAAATGAATTTATGACGTCAGCATGATGTCATGCTGACGTCAGCAGTCAACAGGGTTGACTTGGTCAACCTGACAGGTGGGTCCCGTTCGTCATTGACTGTTTAGTCTAATTAATGTTTAGCTAATCTATTTACTGTTTAATTAAACTAATTAGTTAATTAGGTTAATCTAATTATGATTAATTAACTTAATTAATTCCTTAATTAATTAAATTATTATTTATTTATTTAATATATATATTTTTTTAATTCTTTTTTATTATAAAACCGTTCTGGGCGTGGGGCCCCCTGTCATAGGCTCACAAGGGCCAAAAGCGGGTGTGGGCTAACGGGTTAACGAGCGCAGCCCAGATGGGTGGACCCGGCAGGGGCCGGATCTGGGAAGCGGTGACCACGGCGAGGTCATGGCCGGAGCGGGGCGCGCCGGCCGTGGCCTGTGGAGAGGCGACCGCGGGGAGGAGTGCTCGGGGCCGGCGCTGTCGGGGGAGCAGGGGGACGGAGGCGAGGGCGCCGTCGACGGGGCGAGCGAGGAGCGGTGGTGCTCGCGCGGGGACAGAGGGGAGAGGGAACCGGCGCGGGAGTGAGGCAACGATGCGGGGCGAGGCCACGGTGAGCGCGGGCGGGGCGCGTCTTGAGGCCGGACGGGGCAGGCACGGGCGGAGAACGACGGCGATGGGAGGGGGTCGGAGCATGGCAGGGAGCCATGCGCCGGCGCGGACGACGCGGGCGTGCAGGTGCGCTGCTGGAGCGCGGGGAAGAGGAGAAGGAGGGGGGTCCTCACAAAGGGTTGCAGGGTCATGGCAATGGGCTCGGGGAGGACAGGGACGACGAGGTCGGGGTCGGGTCGGCGACGGAGATGAGGTCGAGGCGGCGAGGTCTCCGGGCGGTGGTGGCGTGACGACGGGCGACGACATCGGGTTGGTGACGAGGCGAGGACGCAGCTTCAAGCGAGCGTCGTGCGAGGGAGAGGAGGAGCCCGGAGGAGTCCGGGAGGGGCGGCGCCGGCGGCGGTTTGCATCGGGCACGAGCGTGCGGGGGGAGGTGATCGAACAGGGGCTCTCCTCTCCCTGTGCCGATGCGTATGTGTGTGTGTTGCGAGTGGCGGCGCTGGGAGGGAGACGAGGGAGAAGTGGGGATCGTGAGGGAGTGGGGCGCTAGGGTTCGGGGAATGGAGAGGCAGGCCATATAGGCCACGGCCGGGGTGGGCCGGTTGGCTGGCTAGCTAGCTGGGCCTCATGGCCCAGCGGGGGGGGGGGGGTTCTGGTCTTCTGTTTTTTTTGTTTGTTTTGTTTGTTTTCTTTTATTTATTTTCTCCTCTGTTTTAATTCAATTTAAAATATTTATGCATCTTATAAAACTGTGTCTTCTACACCATAATTATCTATGTAATATCTAGTACAAACCGAACAATTTTATTTTAATGTTTGAAAACTTTTATTATTTACCAAATTTTAAATTTGAATTTGAATCGGTTTCGAATTAACTCGAGATTAGCAACTATAATCGAGGTGACGTGGCATCACTAGCAGAGGATCACTGTAGCTTAATTACCCGGGCGTCACACCGGGCTGCTGAGGGGCCGGTTGGCAAGTGGCCGGGCACCCGGGGTCCAAGTCCCGGGCACCCGGGGGTAGTGCTGGGGCAAGCCGGCGAGGGGGGCCGGGCACCCGGGGAGGGGCGCTGGAGATGGCCTGGTGGCCCGGCCGGGCACCCGGGGCCTCAAGCCCGGGCACCCGGCGAGGAGCCCAGCGGCTGATGCAGCCAAGGCTGGGCACCCGGCCAGCCTAAGCCCGGGCACCCGGGGGCGCGGCTGTAGGTGGCCAGGGGCCCGGGCACCCGGGGGCTGTAGGGGCCGGGCACCCGGTGCTTCCAGGGGCTTTGCCCCTTCTCCTCTTTCTTCCTCCTTCTCGTTCTCTTCTTCCTTCTCTTTCTTCCCTTGCCTCGAGGTCACTTGCGTCTCCGTCTTCTCCTTCTCACCATTGTCTTCTTGGTACCTAAGCATGCACAATGTTTCCGATGACGGTAGAATCCAACTCTCATGTGAAACCGAGCGAAACTCGAAGAGGAGAGAATCAACCTCGTTCTCGATGGCGCATGCACGTTCTCGTGTCATTGGTCCACTTGGAGCTTGCGTTGGTGATGGAGTGTCTGTGCGAGTAGTCGAGGGATGCTCCGCATCACCATATGTATTGGAGAAGCTTGGTTTTTTAATTAAAACGAAACTTTATTCATTAGAGATAACCATTACATCGTTTGTGAGGATCAGTACAATTTCATTTAGGGGCTCCTCAAACCAGTCTGAAGTCAAAGAAAATCTAGCTAATCTAGCAAGTTCATGAGCTACTTTATTTGCCTCTCTATTACAGTGTTCGAATCTAGTCATGACAACATCACAGACATAGTGAAAGCAGTCCTTGAAAATTGCCGCCGCCGCACCCGCTGATTGTCCTCCATCCTGCATCTATCACCTCCAGATTGTCTGAGTTGATGATTATGCGATTACACCCCGCCCTTTGCGCCAGTGTTAGGCCAAATTTGAGTGCTAGAGCTTCAGCCATCAGAACATCCATACAATAGTCAATTTTGCCATTTCCTCCTACAATAAACCTACCTTTCTCGTCTCTCAAGACTGCCCCCACCGTACCCTTCAGCATGTCATGATCAAAGGAGGCATCAACATTAAGTTTCACAAAACCCCTAGGAGGACAGTATTAACCCCCTTTTTCATAGACGCCTTTGGAGATGATGCATTTACAAAGTTGGATGTGAGTGCTATGATCGCCATTGATATCTGATTTGCATTCTGAGTTAATTCCTTGTGCACTAATTTTCATCTTTCCCACCATAGGTACCAAGCTGAAATAGCTATCATTTCTCGTACATTTTGGTACCCCATAATACTCAAATCTTGTTCTGGAAGAAGTAGAAGGTATTCCAATATCGCCTCTCCGGCACGATCAACCTTGCAAGCTTTATCAATAATCTCATCCATCCCTAGTTTCTTCCAAACCTCCTTTGCTTTCCTACAGAGGAAAAGCATGTGTTTCGTATCTTCTAAACCTTGAGAGCAATTAGGGCAAGAGGGTGAGACCTTCATGTGTCTGTTAGCGAGTGTTACCCGGGATGGAAGAGTGCCATGTAATGTACGCCATATGAAAAAAAAATCTTTTGCCGGACAAGATAACTTCCATATTTGACACCATATAGGATTAGGTGTGATTCGCCCCATCCCATTAGAATATTCTAGTTTACTCCCATATTGATAATTCCACTCCACAGAGTAAGCAGACCGAACTGAGAATATACCATTTTTTGTATAACTCCAGGCAATGAAGTCTGTCATATCATGTTGCGAAAGTGGGATTGAAAGAATCAATTGTGCGTCAATGGGCCACATAATTTGTCTAATCATGTCCTCATCCCAATTATTGGAGGTAGGGTCAATCAGGTCACCCACTTTTGATAATAATTGTCCCCTCCTAGGGGTCACAATCTTCCTAGTGGCACAGTTTGGGATCCAGGCATCTTTCCAAATATTGATGTTATGTCCATTCCCCACTCGCCAAATATAGCCATGCCATGATGCTTTGCTAGGTGAAGGAAGCGCCATGCTTTGGTTTGGCCTTCATCAAAACGCCATCGGGATAGTACTTGGCCCTCATAATAGTAGCACACAAGGAATCAGGATTATCAATGAGACGCCATGCCTATTTGGCAAGCAAAGCCAGGTTGAAACAATGGATATCACGGAATCCCATTCTTCTTTGGTTTTTTGGTACGCACATTTTCCACCAGGCCATCCAGTGCATCCTCCTCTGATTCTCCTCGTCGCCCCACCAGAAATGCGCAATCGCGTCGATGATTCCTTTACAGATTTTTTAGGAATTTTAAAGACCGACATTGCATAGTGGCTAGGATCACAGCCTTGAGCAGGATCTCCTTCCCCCGAGCAGAAAGTAATTTTTCCTTCCAACCACTAATTTTCTTAACAATTCGTTCAATCAAAAATTTAAAGCAGTATGTTTTATCAACGCCGACATTTGTTGGCAAGCCCAAGTATACATTCATTGCCTCCGTCATTATATCCAGCGTTGTACACATTTGTTCTATGATCTCTACCGTTGTATTAGGACTAAAGAAAATACTTGACTGGAGAAGCTTGGTTTTGGTTTAGATGACTTTGAGAATGTGGGACGAGGAGGGCTCACTTAAGAACTAAACATGGTTACGAGTATCTGGTTAAGCTGTACAATGCGGTCAATCACTCCCATTTCGGCTGCTCTAATTGGGAAGCTCTCTACAAGGCATATGGATTTGAGGAGGGAATGCAAATAAGATTTGATATTCGTCCTGAAGATTATGATGATGATGATAATATCGACATCTGGGTGGATGTGGATATGCCTCCAGTTTTGCCTAAATGTGAGTTTGTCAAACTAATTTGTTAAGTTCAGTAATTTATATTGTTAATTTAAAAATATTTGGTGTTCGTCAGTACTAAATTTATTTATTTATAATTGTCAGCTTATTTCTTATCTTCAAGAAATACTCGAAAGGTTGTAGACACCACATACTACAGCTATGACTCCGAGCTTAATTGTGAGGAGAAAGGTTATCTTGTCTTATTCATAGAAGATGTTAAGGCCTTTAAAACCAATCACTCTATCAGTCCAAATTATACTAGATACGTGCCACTAGTCCATAAATTGCTTGATGGTAACTTCATTGCCAAAAACTTGGTAAGATTTTGTTAATGATGGTAACTTCATTGCATACATTATTATTAAATAAACTACATTGCTAACTATATATGTTACTGTTACATTTTTCAACATAGGCTCCCGAAGAAGGTTGTGCCTGACTTGATGTTTATCGAAGGTGATATGCATATGGTTAGCTTACTACCAACTCCTTTGAAGGCTTACCACAGTGCATACTCAATTTCTTCAAACAATGGAAGGCTCAAAATCAAAAAATGGAGCAAAGTGATGAATGCGCACACGCAACTAATGGGAGACAAAATGAATGTGCGCAAGCCACAAGTTGGAGATAGGTTTATCTCCATTCTTCATTATGGAGATGGACCAGTTTATCTGTTTTATGGTATTTTACCTAGGAGAGATGAGTGGGTCCTAGGTATTAAGAACAATTAGTCAGTGTTGATTATATATGACTATGATGATGATGAGAATTTTTATTATGTGCTACAATGTGGTAGAGTTGATGATGAGGAGGAGGAGGAGTAGTGATTATGAGTACTATGATGATGAGGAGGAGGAGTTGTTATTATAACTAGTGACCAAGTTGTTATATGATGTCTCATGGACGAAAATGATGATGATGAGTTGTTATATGACAATGATGTATTATGATCATAAGTTGATAATGATATTATGATGATGATGATGATGATGATGAGGGGTTATTACGTCATTATTACGTCATTCGGTGAAAGAACCACAGATTAGTTTCCAGTGGATGGATCCAAAGTGAATGTCACTTTCACTGGTGGAAAAAAGGCCTTTGGTCGCGGTTCGCAACTGCCATTAGTCGCGGTTGCGCAACCGCGACCAAATAAGCGCGACTAAAGCCCCCCCCCCTTTAGTCGCGGTTGCTTAAGAACCGCGACTAAAGGCCCGTCCACGTGGGCGCCAGGTGGCCGTCGGGGCGGAGGACCTTTAGTCGCGGTTCTTCTGGCCAACCGCGACTAAAGG
>NC_041385.1:377666072-377670953 GCF_002162155.2 Triticum dicoccoides
AATGTACAATTTCAAATAAATTTGAAATTAGAACCAAAAAGAATTCAAGAGGAATATACAATATATATTCAATATCATCGGATGACCATATACAATTTTGAACAAGTTTCCATACATGATTTAATGCATATAAAGTTCTACGTCCTCGTAATAGTGTTCTCCTTTAGGATGGAGGACTTCCCTGCTGAACCATCCAGCTAGTTCCTCTAGAAGTGGTCGGAAGCGAGCTTCTGGACTAAGCATCCACCGGAGGTTATTCCTCTGAGCATTGGTATCACTCGGAACCCGCTCAGAGGTGTATCTCCGGATCATCTCACAGACATAGTATCCACATAGATTGGTCTCCGGTGGCTGAATATCCCCAGCATTCTTAGCCTTTAACATTTTGAATTCTAGCTCTTTTTTGAATTCACCGACCTTTGTATCTACGAACCGTCTCCAAACCCTACGAGGCAAAGAAAATTAAATGAACAAGAGAGTTATTAATTAGTTACTTGATATTAGGAAATGAACGAAATAGGCCGATCGATATAGAGCGCAAATGAATGAAAATAATTACTTCTGCAGCATTCTTCTCATGCCGCCCCAAAGCTTTGGATCCATACTCACAGAGTCGTGGACGAGACATTCTGAGGTGTTAACTTTAATTACTAGCAGAATCCAGTGGAACCTGCGGACACGATACATGCACAGTACGTCATGCATAACTCATCGATTAGCCGGCCACATACCATGCATGGAGTAAACAAAAGTGAATGTGCTCAAGACAGAAACACTCACTCAAAATGGTAAGGAAATAGAATATCACTTTTGAGTTCCTGCTTTGTAAGAAACTGCCACAGGTCTGCCTCCACGTCGGCGGGGTAACGCTCCAACACATGTCCATTAACGATGTGTGGGTCAATGAACCCAACATCATGGATGTTCCTTACTCTGCATTCCTTAATCTTCATTCTGCATGTATAATAGCGGACACAACAATATAGTTAGGACATATATATAGTGCAGGCAATATGAACGAGATGGGGTAGAAATTAATAAATCACTTACAGAACGTAGCAACTGATGATAGATTTATCGAGCTCGCGCAGATTGAAAAGCTGGAACAATTCACTCAGTTCAATTTGTACATAGTAATGTTTGAAGTGATGCTCATGTCTAACTTCCGCATAAATATATTCTTTGGCGTTTTTATTTTTTATGTAACCCTTGTACCATTTCAGCAGACCTTTCATTTGTGGAGGTAGATCCTTTTCCTGCGCAGGCTCGACGAGAGGCCCATTCTTAACATATGTAATTACTACCTCCTTCACTGGCGCCTCATCAAGGCCTAACAGTTCACGAAGAGTAATACCTAAGTTGGCCGCTTGTTCTCTGGCATTCGTTACAGTCAATCCCTGTGCTGCCGCAGCTTGTATGATCTCGGGGGCATCCGGACAGAAGGCTTCCACTATAAGCGGGGCAATCGATTGTTTACTTTGTTCCCCGAGCTGGGCAACTTGTTTCCCGCTTTTTTTACTTTCGGCCTTCTCCCGCTCTTTGTTCTCCTTGAACATGAGTGCCTGCCTGCGAAGTTCACGTGCATAGTCGTTAGGCAGATTCTTCGCGGCTTGGGACGGTGTGCTCAAAAATGACTTAGCCCACTTCTTTTGCTCATCAGAAAATACTGGCTTGGGCTCGGGCTCTCTTTTCTTCTTGCAGTCCGCCTTCCATTTCTCCAAATCAGCAGCCGCGGCCGCGTCGACTTCCTCGGCACTACGTTCCCAAGGCCTTGTGGGGAGAGGCTTCAGTGATGGCTCCGGTACCTTTGTGGTCTTAGGTACATAAGGGTCCGGGTTAATAATCCAGGACTGCTTCTGCTTCTTTGTCGGAGGTGGATTGGGGGGCGGCGTCTGATCACCCGCCGGACGAGGACTGGGGGGCGGCGGCTGATCACCCGCCGGACGTTGTGGACTGGGGGGCGGCGTCGGCTGACGTGACGGAGGTGTAGGTGAACCGCCACCACCACCACCACCACCACCACCGCCACCGCCACCACCACCACCGTAGGGGGGTGGACTTGTTGTCCTTGGCGCCTCGCCTGGAAACTTGATAAACTTCTTTTGCCATAGAATGAAATGGCGCTTGACATCTCCAAGTCTTTTCTCCCCTTCAGGTGTAGCAATGTCAATCTCCAGGTCTTCAAACCCTTGGACTATGTCCTCCACCGTGACACGAGCATAGCCATCTTGAATGGGGTTGTTGTGGTGGAGTGCTCCAGGTAAACATGGTAAAGCGCTGCCGATGGCTACCTTCATGGACATGTTCCCGATAGGATAATACAGATGACATTCTTTCATCTCCTTTATATCGTCCACGGGGTAGCGAGGATGCTCCGGTGAAGTAATTTCGACCACCAGAGGCTCCGGTGCAGTAATTTGGACCACCAGAGGCTCCGGTGCAGTAATTTCGATCGTCGGTGCATCTGCACCAGCCGGTGGGGCCTCCGTGGAAGCCACGCTGCTTCTCCGCTGCTGGCTTCCGAGATCCGCTGGATGATCTTCATGCTGCACCCGAGCTGCATCTCTTTCGGCTACTAGTACACTCATGGTTTTCTTCATCACATCCATTTCCGATGCCAACCGCGCCACAACATCTGCTTCCCGATCCATCTTTCTCTTACGGCTTCTGTAACCGTACGGGTCATCGTTCTGGGGGAACCCTATTTTCCACGGAATGTGCCCCATGCCTCGTACACGTCCTCCGTGTTCAGGATTCCCGAGGGCTTTTGTCAGCGCGTCATTCTCTCTGTTGAACTTGATCTTCCCCTGTTGAGCATCCCTCATTGCGTTAATAAGGGCTTGGGTGGGTTTAATTAATTTGCCCCGGTAAACACACTCCCCTGTCTCCGGGTTCAGCGTTCCCCCATGCCCGTACCACCAGCTTTTGGCCCTTGGGTCCCATCCCTCCGTACCTGGACGGATTCCTCGCGCCCTCAGCTCGTTCTCCATCTTCTCCCACCTAGGCTCCCAAAGGCGATACCCTCCTGGCCCCATAATATGATTGTACTCCTTCTTAGCCGCATTTTCCTTATTTTTTTCGATATTTGAATGAACTGCTTTGATTTCTTTTGCTTCACAAATTCTGGCCAATCATGTTTCAGTTTCTCATATTGTCCTTTGAAATCCGGAGTCTTGTTCTGCTTGACAAAGTCATGGGCTAGATTTTGCTTGAATTTCCGGAATGCGTCGGCCATCTTATGAAGAGCGAACTGTTTGACTAGCCTCCTCCTCTCCTTGTTTTCCTCAATCTTGTTACCCTCCTCATCGAATTTGTTGTATTCCGGAGGTAGAACGAAATGTTCCATAAGCTTCTTGAAGCAATCTTTTTTTGTTCTCTTATCGACAAAAGTGAAACCATCAATTCGTGCCTTCTTTGGCTCATTCCACTCCTGGACGGTGATCGAGACGTTGTCTCTAACAATGGCTCCGCATTGGCTGACAAACTTGGTGGCGTTCTTGCGGGGCTCCAGCGGCCTGCCGGTTGCACTGTCGACAACCTCGATGGTGCATGTTTCTCCTTGTTTCATCGTCTTGGTTGCGCCACGCTTTGACGACGTACTCGATTGTTTCGACGATCCGGCCGAGGGCTAAAATAAGAAAGAGTCGCGCGCGTTAGTACACACATATTTATTCAAATCAGTTAGTTTTTATCACCAGAGGCTCAATGTATATATATACCTCAGCGCCGGAGGTGGTTGCTACTTCCATTTGAAGATCGTCGTTTATCGACGTTTGTTCGGCATCATCTTGCTGACGGCGCCCTTCATCTTCATCGTCAAGGTTCAGATAAGAAGAGATATCATCTTCTTCTTCTCCGGTCGGCACATATAGAATATCGCCGTTTATGATGCCGAACATATGTGCTTCACCGTCCGGATCATAGTTGTCCATAATCGGGTCAGCTCTATCGTCCGCCATTATGTCAGTCCTGAAAACATGTAGTAAAAAAAAATTAATTAAGTAAAGAAGGGGGGCGGTGGCGGTGGCGGTGGCGAAAGGGCGGTGGCGAAAGGAGGGGGCGAGGAAGGGGTGGGAGAGGGTGTCGCGGTAGAGCGCGAGACGGGGCGGCAGACGACGGCGTCACGGAGAGGGGAGGCGAGGACAACACATTTATAACCCTCGCCGTCCCCTCTCGATCCCTAAAAAAACACCGCGCGCATCGCCGCCCCCCTCGCCGCCCCTCTCCGTATAAACAAATTGTCCGAACAGAGCTTGGAGTACAATCATAAAATGTATGTGAATTCAAAAAAATGAATCATAAAATGTTCATGGATACAAAAACATTGTGATTTTGCAAAAAAAAAAGGTTTTCAAAAAATGTTGATGATTTTGTGAAAAAACAGGAATAAAAACATATTGTGTATTCAAAAAATGTTTAGGGATTTCAGAATAGTTCACGTATTTAATTTTTTCACTGATTCATGACATATTCGTGAATTTAAAAATTATTCGTGTATTTCAAAAAAATGATTTTATTAGACACAAAAAAATTCATCAAAACAAAAAAATATTAATGAATTCCAAAACATATTCTTTCTTCTTTCTTTCTTCTTTCTTTTTTTCTTCTTCCTTTTTTTTCTTCTTTCTTTTTTTCTTCTGTTGTTTTCTTCCTTTTTCTTTTTTTCTTCCTTTTTCCTTTTTTCTTCCTTTTTCTTGTTTTTCTTCTGTTTTTCTTTTGTTTTCTTCTTCCTTCTTTCTTCTTCTTCCTTTTTCCTTTTTCTTTCTTCTTCTTCTTCCTTTTTCTTCTTCCTTCTTCTTCTTCTGCCGGCGCGCGGAGGACGGCAGGCAGGGCCAGCGGGCGGCGGGCGGCAGGGCGGCGGGCGGCGGGCGGCGGGCGGCG
>NC_041385.1:377675104-377702216 GCF_002162155.2 Triticum dicoccoides
TGAAATCATCCCCTTCTTCATCTTCTTCCATTATAACCCCTCTTTCTCCATGCTTGGTCCAACAATTATAGCTTGGCATGAAACCGTGCCGAAGCAGATGCATGTGAACATCTCTTGAGGAAGAGTAACCCTTCTGATTCTTACAGATAACACATGGACAGATAACAAAACCCCCCTGCTTGTTCGCATTAGCCACTACGAGGAAATCTTTCAAACCCGTAGTGAACTCGCCGGAGAGTCGGTTACCGTACATCCATTGCCGATTCATCTGCATTATTATAATATAAAATATATAATTAACCATCATGCATTTGTTAAACTAACTAGCTACAAACAATATAAATTAAACAATGAACTACACACATGCATATTTTATCAATGACACACATGCATGAAAGGTTCAAGTTGCTAACCGCGATCGAGGAGGAAAAATAAATGAGGAACCTCAAGTGTGGCTCCAACACTTCATATCATGTTTGTTTCACCCTCTTAGGGCATTTCATCAAACACCTTGTGTGCATAAGAGGAACCAAAAGCAAACCTACACCCCCTTGTGAAGCTTGTGAAGAGAAGTGGCACCAAATGGCTAAGTGAGCGTGCTGAACTGGTATATATAGGGGAGGAGCTTTAGTCGCGGTTGGCCTGGCCAACCGCGACTAAAGGCCTTTGGGCACCTTTAGTCGCGGTTGGCCTGGCCAACCGCGACTAAAGCCCCTCACGTGCACCAGCTGGCCACCGAGCGCCCTGGGCCCAGGCCTTTGGTCGCGGTTCGTCTGCCGAACCGCGACTAAAGACTTCATTAGTCGCGGTTCCTACAGTTTCGCGACTAATGGGGCTGGACGGAAGCCTCTTTTTCTACCAGTGTTTGGATCAATCCACTTGAAACTAATTCGCGGTTCTTCCACTCGGTCACTTTGGATCCATCCACTTGAAACTAATTTGCGGTTCTTTCACCCAATGATGTAATAACTCATTATGATGTAATAACAATCTCTAAATTGCTACCGTATGAAAACTTATATAATGATGTACGGATACAACATAAAATAAAAAAGAAATAGCATATGTAATAATAGTAGTAGCGTGGATAGAGAAGCGCTGCTAGTAAATATCAGTAGTGTGTTCCTAATAAGGCGCTACTGCTAAGTAGGGCTAGTAGTAGCGCAGGTGAACCAACGCGACTGCTAGACTTTAGCTATAGCGTCATAGCAGTAATGCAGTCCCCCAAGCTACTGCTAGCCCAAAAACCAGCGCTACTGCTAGGCTTTTCCCTGATAATACTATCGTCTTGTGGTAAGTCTTACCCTAAACAATCCTAGTCAATATGCAGCAGCAGCAGCTACAAATCCACGCTATGCACGCAGGGTTGAACAGGAAACAGAAATGAGAAACTGGATTCACGACGCTTGTTAAGCGACCTGCCTGCCGATCGCAGAGCCTCTGATCCTTCTCCAACGACCACAGCGGGCCGATGCTTTCAAGCCATAGCGACGCCAGAACGCCAGTAATAACCAGACTTATGGTGCTCAAACCCTTGTTTCAACCGTTTCTTTTTTCTTTTTGCTGGAATATATTTCGACCATTTCTTGCTACTAAAAGATGGAATCATGCTATAAAATTCCTGTCTGACCCCACTCTTAACAACCCAATACATCCATCATCCATGAGGTGTTTTATTTTGTCTCAGCACTGCACTCAAAGATTACACGTAGACCCGGCTAAGTGCAGATGCGAAAACGAACGAGACCTACCACAGAAACACATATTCGCAGTGCTTCAATGCCGTCACAAGGTCATCTGCTCGCTTGGAATGCGCTGAAATCAGGAAATTATGTGCAAACAGTTGCATAATCACCTGGCGATAGGTCCTCGTCCAACAAGTCAGCTTCATTTGGCACAGAGCCTTACCTCCCCCCATCTACAGCTCGTCACGAGGTTCCACCTTAGCAGCGGTAGCGGGCTGGTGCTCAAGCAGATAGCGAGCAGCCAATGATGCTTGCATGGCTGCACCATAGGGCAGTGCATCCTCGTTGATGGTGAAGTAGGGGGAGTGACGAGGCGCCTGCGGTCCACGAGTCTCATTGAGCATCCCCACGAAGTAGTAGTATGTCTTGGGAACGGCCTCGGTGTAGAAGGAGAAGTCCTCGGCACCCATCAGTGGCTGCTTCTCTCTCACGTTGTTGGGGCCAACCATCTCACTGCCCACCTTCGCAAAGAAATCGTGAAGCTCGGGATTGTTGATTGTTGGAGGGAAGAAAGGCTTATCTTTGTCAAGGAAGTCCACAACTGCACTGCAGCGCTGGACAGATGCCTGTGTGACTATGACCTGAGACCAAAAAAACATTCATGTTAAACAAACGAAATTTAAATTACAGATCCTTGAGTCTGTATATCTTTTTTTAGCTTTCACCATTCATGATAAAATAACCAGCAAGAAGCACTTCCTTTCTACAAAACCCAAAATGGTGCAACACTACAACTTTCATAATTTAAAGTACTACCTCCGAACCTAAACATAAGACGCTTTGCAGTTAAGAACTGCAAAAATGTCTTATATTTAGTTACAGAGGTAAGTGGTATATAATAATCAGGCAACAGACTGACCACCAGCTCATCTGGTTATGGTTATCCTTGCTCATAGTGTGAAATTGACATAGGCAGCTACAGACCGAGCTGCTGTAACACTTTGTACAAATTGTACCGTGAAATCATTTTACTTCCATAAATAGTACAATTGACAGCGCAGTCTGTTCACCTTGAACTACACCAACCATCAGATATGCATTAAACAATATTCCTTGATTCTACATTCTTTTTTCTTTATCTTGACTCTTCTAGAGATGTCAATTTTCAGCACTGTCGTAAGTCAATTTGCAAAAGTTAATGCCAACACTTCCCTTCATTTATCAGGACCTCCTATTATTTGGTGGCGTTGATGTATTGTACATGTTTCAAGTAATCTTTCAACAAAATTTATTGAGGTCTCCTACCAACACATGAGCTTATGCCTTAGTTAGCTTCGATTCAGGTAGTGTGACTTCTCGACTTGCCATTTTGATAGTAAGCATAACTATAAAAAAATTACGAAGGAATTCAAGCACCAACCGTACTCCTTTAAGTCAGTTTTGTTTCTTCATCTTTTCAAGAGCAAATTATTTGAAAGGACGCAGGAGAGCTGCGCATTTCATTAAGAAGAACGGCGAAAGAAACACCAACTGTACATAGCAGGGGTAGAAGAACCCCTAAAGAAAAAAGGAAAAAAGGCCCAGGCGTGAAAAGCCTACTCTCGCAGCATCAAATGCCGGCCTCCAGCCACATTTTCAAGAGCAAATCATACGGAACATAATGACACATAAACAACACACAATTCCCAAGTTCTAATGCTGTTACCTCTTCAATTCGCTGCTTCAATTGATTAAAACTCTCCTTCAAAAAGGCTCGGAAGGTACCACCTATTGTCACGGAATCAGGGATAACATTGAAGGCTCCACCACCTTGAAACTTTCCAACCGTTACTACCTGCAGAATAAAGCCAATAAAAAGGAGGGTAGTGAGATGTTGTGGTACATAGGAATGACTACGGGCGAATGGGACCCCCAAAACGATATGGCAATGCTAAAGGAATGACTAGGACTATCACCACTTATCATATAACAAATATCTATAGCCTAAAGGCAGCCGACTGGAAGAACATATGAAACATGACAAGGGGAACATTTTATAAAGACGATCCATATAATAGGACTGTAATGTGCAGAAAATCATTTCATCTATGAAATCATAATGCTGGACAGACAGTTCAGGAGTGTACGTCAAAAAACTTGTGAATTCAGATACTAGATAACAAAGAAATCTTGGTAGTTACGATCATAATTCTGGGAATATTAGGAGTAGACAGCTTCCATGTTAGGATGTGATTAGTTAGTTAGCCTGCAGTAAATCAGAACAAATAACTATTTTAATTGGTATGGGCATGTTAATCCTCAGGATCCTGACAAGTTTTGGGTATCAAAAAATGGGTCAAAATGATCTATGCAAACTCCACCAAATGAGCTATCTAAATCACATAGCCATGATAAAGAAAACTATGTAAGTTATATAAAAAAAAGTAGCAGTCATTAAATATATCAAGTAGCTCAAGGATTGAATAGCACCTGTGAGTCCAAGGGGTCAGCTTCTCGGGAAACAAGTTGCTGAAGGCTTACAATAACATTGGATGCAGCCAGTATCGGATCAATAGTGTGATGAGGAAGTGCAGCATGCCCTCCCTTTCCACTTATTACTGCCTCAAAGAATCCACTCCCTGCCATTATAGGCCCAGGTCTGGATGCCAGCACACCAATCGGCACACTGTCAGCTACATGAAGTCCAAACATGATCTCTATGTTTACCACAGCTCCGGCTTCTACCATTTTCTTGGCTCCACCACCACCTTCCTCAGCTGGCTGGAAAAGAAGGGCTACAGTACCCTACGGTAAAAAAAAAACATGACATTTGTAACATCAAATTTTGCAGGTAAATAAAGTTTGATGCCTGCAAAATAGGATTTTTTTTGGCCAAGGATTGTGAGATCTTGACATAATTGATATATAGGCAGCCACATGGTTCAGTTTGTACATAACTGATCTGAGGGGAAGTGGGGACCAAACTATCCTTTGACTAGCTGTATGATGTCTGAACAAAGCTGCATGATCAATTATTGGAGAACCGAGTGCACATGTGCATTACATATATATTCATATTACTGCTAATGTGAAGGTTGATTTGAAATATGAAACAGTGAATCACTAGGGCTGGATCAAAAGCTCGTAGCTCGTGAGCTTAATGAGCGCTTGATAGTTCGGCTCGTTAAGCTCGTGGCTCGCTTCTTAATGAACAGAGCCAATCACTGATTTCAGCTCGTTAAGCTTAACGAGCTAACGAGTTTCACGAGTAGCTCGTTAAGCTCGTTAGTAACAACACAACACATATTTTCATCTTACGTGACAAAAGTTTCATAGCACCTCATCCCATCTATTCAATCTAATCTACATAGGAGGCAACAAACTAGTGCTTTCCCTTTTGTAGCCGCCATCTTTCTTCTCAAAAACCAAATATAAACACTCATCCTATAGACTGTAAGACATCAGAATCTGTTAACAAACGCTCGCGAGCTTAACGAGCTTCAAACGAGCCGAGCCGAGCAGGGTTTTCTGCTCGTTAATCTTAACGAGCCGAGCCTTAATGAGGACGAGCTTAACGAGCTGAGCAGCTCGTTAATCCACCCCCAATTGTGCATCTCTTGAGAATTAGTGTTGAGGAAAAAGAAACAAAAATCATTGCACTTGCCCTTTGGCAAAATCTCCAAGTAGTTCAGGAAACATCGGTGCTGGAGTGGACATAGGGAATACCAAAATCGCCTATATTTTAATCAAACAGAAACCTCATTTACCATGACCAGCATTAAGAATCAGGTAGTTTCTGAACCATAAAAGTTGATATATACCACCAAAAGTAATACATCACCACTCTACGACATGAACATCGAATTGTTATAATTTAGTTCCGTCATTTTAATCCAGCAAACAGATGATTTGTTCAAGAAATGAAAGAAGGAGAAGTATGAAAATAAAGCATGTGGAGTGTTGAGATATACTGATCTTATGATTACAGTTTCATTTATTTATTTATTTGCAAGGTTGCTACCTTTTAAACTCAAAGCAACAATAAAATGATGAACCTATAGTTAACTGTCAACCTTCAAGCACATTTTCAGCGTTAAAAGAGAAAAATCAAATCGTCTTGCTGATTTTCATTGTAAACTGAGAAAATTACAACGCTTTACAATTCAGAAAGAGCTTCTTTACTAACCTTCAACTTGTCACGGTGCTCCTGAAGAATCTTAGCAGAACCCAATAGCATAGCAACATGTGCATCATGGCCACATCCATGCATCTTCCCAGGCACTTTGCTCTTATGTTCCCATTCCACGCTTTCCTGAAGACAACACATAAGGGTATCATAAGTAACATGACCCTTGAAATAGATAAAAGTGATAGCCAAATACAGCTTAATCATATTTCAGTGTGGGCAGAGGATGCTTACAATGCTTAAATTAGCACCAACAAATAATTCAAATAAACACAACAAATATCCAGTAACTGGGAATAGCAATTATGCTATCCTCTTCAAGAAAATGCATATAATAATTGCCCCAAAATTATTTCTACTTGTATAACAATATGGCATAATTGTCTCATCGCCACACAAGACAAGCTTGAAGTTTAGCTTTACTGTTATATGCGTGCATATAGGCTAATCACATGTTTCATTGCCACAATAAGCATAAACATACTATTGTATGATCCTGGTCAAATGTCTAGGGAACTGCTATGACTAGGCTAGTGTATGTCCCTCTTTTTTTAATAAGAAAAGGAGTGTTTGCCTCAAGCCATCTGTCCAGACTCAGTAGTTTAACTGTACCGATACCGAGACCTGATAAGCATTAGCTTGCATTTCCCCACGGTCAATTTCAAAGATATCGAGCCTCCTGAGTTGAAGATTTGGGATACAATTCTCTATCCTCCGACTTCGAAATATGACCTCTCACACAGCAGTGCTGAGAGGCCAACTGAAGCCATCGGCCCATCAGGGCTCGTTTAAGAGATTCTGATTTTATTTTATTTTTGCAATCTTAGTTTTGCTAATATATAGAAAGAGTTACCGAGCGTCAATAAGAACAATTCCTCTCCAAAGATAACAAGTGGTGCTGAACAAATCCTGAAATTCTGTGGTCGCAATATAGGAATGGATCGGCAGCCGAACCAATAAATTTTCATTTACCGGAGGCAGCAAAGCTAAAACGCGACGACCCAATACAAACATAAAAGTTGAGTACAATCCGAAGAGTAAAGCAGAAGAAGAACCTGCATAGGGAGCGCGTCCATGTCGGCCCGAAGCGCGACGAAGGGCGGGCCGCCTGTGCCGACGGTGGCGACGACGCCGGTGACCGCGAAGGGGTGCCTGTAGGGGATCTCCATGGCATCGAGCTCGCGCCGCACGAGCTCACTGGTGGCAAACTCCTCGTAGCCGAGCTCAGGGTTCTCGTGGATCCGCCGGCGCACCCCCACCATCCAGTCCATGAACTCCGCCTCCTTGGCCCGTCGCAGAAGCCCCGCCGGGTCGTCTAGGGCCGCCGCCCAGGTCGCGGCAGCGGCGATGAGGACGAGGGCAACGCGCAACAGCCCAGCGTCCATGGCCAAACAATAGTAAATGAATTCCGTCGTGACGTTCTCGCTTTCGTTTTGGACACTTGTACTGTACTACAGTATCAATCAGGCGAAACGCGCACGAGTGGCGTGGGCTAGGCTCAAGTGAACAAGCAGCCTCTCTGTGACCTTGAGCTCGGTTTGGAGGATTCCGCTTTTTACTTTCTTTTTGTTTCTCTGCCCTCTTTGAGTAGTCTTTTGTTTCGAGACGATTTGGTTTAATTTGGCACGTTGGTTTGGCTGCAGTGGAGTGGTTTGGTTGCAGAGGTGGGTGGGCATCTAGTTGGTTACCACAAAACCGGGCCCGTGGAAAAGCCATGTTGTAGTTTGGGAAAATCATTTGTTTGCTTGATGTTTATGCAAGATTGACAACTTTTACTTGCTTTAGTTTTCAACTACCAACTTTGTCAATTTGTATCGATTCTAGCCGACGCTTAGGAACCTTTTCCAAGCGATTATAAATGGCTTTGCCCTCCGTACGGTGGACCTGTCGCGCCTCAATTATGGGGCTATTTGCTTGATTCCCAAAGTCAAAGGGGCGGAATCAATTAAGCAGTTTCGGCCGATCACGCTCATAAACGTTCCTTTCAAGTTATGTGCCAAAGCTTACGCTTCTAGGTTAGCGCCGGTCGCCCGACGAGTCATTAGCAAGAGCCAAACCGCTTTCCTTAAAGACAGGAACATTCTTGAAGGGCCTATTGCTCTTACGGAGATAGAGCATAATTGGATTGCTACCAACATTTGGCATTGCCAACATTTGGCAAAAGCAAAAGTTGCCAACATTTGGCAACTTTTTGTGAGATTGGCAACGAGAATTGGCAAACAACCAATCTCTAACCAAAATTTGGCAGTTACCAAAATTTGGCATGCCAACTTTTGGCATCAAACCAATTATGCTCATAATCCATGAGTTAAAACGTACGCGTGGTCAGGGTGTTATCCTCAAATTAGATTTCGAAAAAGCGTACGACCGTGTAAACTGGGAGTTTAGACGGGAGGTCCTCCTCAAAAAGGGTTTTGAGGCAGGGTTCGTCCACCGGATCATGCACTTGATCTCGAGTGGCTAACACCTTGGTTATTGTCAACGGCGAAATGGGAAAGTTTTTCCGAAATAGGAAAGGGCTTAGACAGGGCGACCCCGTCTCCCCACTCGTCTTTAACTTTGTGGCGGATGCTATGGCAGCCATGCTGTCCAAGGCCAGGGAGGCCGGACACATCAAGGGGCTTGTCACACACCTCATCCCGGGTGGTGTGACACACCTACAATACGCAGACGACACTTTGTTGTTGTTCAGGCCGGATGACCATAGTATTGCTACGATAAAGCTCCTGTTACTAGCCTTTGAGCTCCTCTCCGGACTCAAAATTAACTTTCTTAAGAGCGAGGTCATTACCATGGGGATGGATGACCAGCACAGCATGCGTGTCGCAAACCTACTTAATTGCAAGCTTGGAAGCTTTCCAATTAAGTACCTAGGGCTTCCTATCTCTCACCGCAAACTTTCGATATTAGAGTGGGAGCCTCTGTACGGGAAAGTGGCCAACAGGGTAAGCCCGTGGCGAGGGCGATTCATGTCCTTCACCGCGAGGCTTATTCTGACGAACTCGAGTCTATCTTCCCTTCCCCTCTTCACTATGGGGATGTTCTTATTAGCCGACGGTGTGCACGCTAAGCTAGACACTCCGAGATCCCGGTTCTTTTGGGAAGGAACTGGCATCAAGAGGAAATACCACCTCGTAAAATGGATGGCGGTCTGTAGGCCAAAAAATTTGGAGGATTGGGAATCCTAAATTCCAAACTAATGAACATTGCCCTCCTTTCCAAATGGTGGTGGCGGATGGCCCAAGATGAGTCGGGGCTCTGGGCTCAGCTGTTAAAAGCCAAGTATTTTCCGAATGGGAACCCCTTCACAGCCTCGGCCACCGGCTCCGTGTTTTGGAGAGGGATCCAAGCGGTGCGGCCTGCTTTTGACATTGGGGCCAAATTCCAAATTAATAATGGCAATCTACTCGGTTTTGGCTAGACCATTGGCTGGGTGCCTCTCCCCTTTGGCAAAGTCACCCCAACTTATATCGGATCGCCACAAACATTAACATCTTAATTGGGAAGGCAATCCGTACTGATCCACCGGCGATTCACTTTATGCGGGCCCTAACGAACGACGAGCGTGCGTCTTGGGACGGGCTGGTTCAGCAAATCGGTACCAACCGCCTAGGGACGGGGGTTGACACGGTAGAGTGGAGCTTGACAGCTTCGAGAAAATTCATGGTGAAGTCCCTTTATAACAAGCTAACTGGAGGGCCAGTGCTTGATATAGCTAAGGGGTTGTGGAAGGCAGGCCTGCCCCTGAAGATTAAAATCTTCATGTGGCAAATGCTTAGGAATAGGCTGCCTACGTCGGATAACGTGGCCAAATGAAATGGTCCGGCTGATGGCACCTACACGATATGCGGCCTAGGCGAAGATGTGAATCATGTATTTTTTAGATGCCACCTGGCCAGGTTCGCGTGGAGCGTGGTCCGGGAGGCCTTCCACACGAACTGGAACCCTGCCTCGGGGAACCAATTAGTCTCCATTCTCAAGTCCACGAAAGGGACTACTTGTAGAATCGCTTGGCGTTGCGTAGGGGCGCTGCTCTGGGCTATTTAGACGACGCGTAATAAAATTATGATTGAGAAAAAATTCCCTAACCATCTTGTAGACGTGATCTTCAAATGCCACCTATTTTTGCAGATGTGGACCCCACTGGGAAAGGAGAGCGATGTTGAGCGTATGTCAGAGGTTATGGCGCGCATCAAGACGGTTCAGGCGATGGCAAGACAAGATCCGGCGAGTCGGTGAAACTTTTGGAGTTTCTTCTGTGGAATGTTTGTTAGCTAGGTCGTTGCGTTAAATGGTTTGGCCGGCTGTATTATTTCTGTCGTGATGAACCTTTGTCTCGTCTCATGCTGGTCGTGGACCGTTGGTACTATCTTAAGTTTGCTAAGTTGTAACCGTTTGAACCTGGTGCCTTATGAGCTTTATTAATTTAAAGCCGGACGCTTCTAGCGTCTTCGTTCGAAAAAAATAGTTAGGGCGAGAATTAAATTTTGCGTCATGGACTTTTATATTTCCACTCATGGGGTTCATTATATGTTAGATACTATCATAACGTCGTGCATTGCCACTGAACCACAAAAATCATTTAGTTGCATTGAAATAGTACTACCTCCGTCCTCGTTTATTGGTCTTCATTGTAATCTGTGCCAAATTTTGACCATAAATTTAACTAACAAAATATTTATGCATGTCAACAAAAATTATATCATGTTGACACGCACTAACATTTTGTTAGCTAAATCCTTGGTCAAAATTCATCACAAATTACAAAAGGGACTAACAAATCAGGACGGAGTATTATATAACAACTAATACGCCTGCAATACTATGGAGAACAAACTCAAGCATGCAACCAATATTGTACTTATGTAACTACGCCAACGTTGGGAGCAACATGGTAAGATATGTTTTATCCCCTCTTCAAACCGGATGTGTCCGGAGGACACCCGTACTACAATTACAACCACATCCCAACACGAGCTCAAGTTTCACAGATACAAGAGACAATGGCTAGAGCTCCAAGACAACTTAATTATAAGGTACTTTCATCTTCTAGGAACTTCTATTATTGTTCATGAGAATATGATGTTGTCAAATTAGATGTGTTTGTATTATTCAGGATTGAAGAGCCGAGCACGGACAAGCAGGATACGTAATAGAGTATGATCAAGCATGGAGATAGCATCAGCTGTAAAAGAAGCGTAGACAAAGCTTGAAGTGATATTTTCGGGATTTGGGGACACGTAGGTGCCTGGGCACCTTGCCTCCTAGCCGTTGGATGTATGACATTGCCGTTGATTCAAGTACTAGTGGATAAACCCATTAATGAGTATATATGGTAGTAATAAAAATTTATGGTAAGCATGCATGCATGCGTGCATGGCAATCATTAATGGTTTCAATACTAATTGATAGTCATCAATGCATTAAAATTTCCAGATTTTAGTGCATGTACGTGTACTAAATTATATTTGTACATGTACGCGTGGAAAACAAGCAGTCTAAGGTATATAGAAAATGCTTCAAACGTCATGTGTACGTATACATGTACATGTACTAATATTTAAATTGGAATTTATGACAATTTATTTTGATTTTCACAAAGATTTTTGCAAAGATAAGAGAGCTATTATAATCCTCGAGTATCATGCGTCAAATACATCTCTATCGATTATGTTGTATAGACATTCACATTTACAGGAATGTAACATATCATCCGTCGAGGTATTTAATTTACGAACATGTATCCACCTATTAAAAGGTAGTGTCATATGTGGGTATATACCAATAAATTTCAGTTCGAGGTATGTACATACTGAAAAATATTTTCACTATACATTTTTTTGGGACTTGAGTATGCACCAAATTATATCACTTCTGGTTATTCAACCTTCATTTCATTTAGGATACCGGAGATATATCTGTAATCTTTATTAGGTATCATACTTTGGTATGTGTATATTTTCAGTAGAGACAATACCTGGGGTATATGTATATTTTCATTAGGTATAATACTTTCGGTATGCATTTTCATTAGATATAATTGCCCCGGGTATGTGTATATTTTCATTAACAATATCTTGAGTATGCACTTTTTCGCGGGCCTGAGTATGCACTTACAAATATATTGGACTATTTTGTACGTATCTAGTACAAATTAGAATAAATCATAAGGTATATACGGAACCAAGTACGAGCGTTCAAACTATTTTTAATGCGACTAGTAAAATTTGTTTAAGGAAAAAAATTATTCCAGGGAATCAATACCTTCTACTTTCTTGGAAACCAATCTGCAATAAATGGCAGTGGAGGTAATCGCATGCAAGTAGAGAAAGGAAAGAACATTATTTGGAAGGTACTAGTGATTATTTCCAAATACAAAACGCTTAACGGGTTGGATCCGAATGAGGTGCCAGGCCCCGTATACTTTTATATATATATATATATATACTAGCAAAAGAGCACGTGCGTTGCGACGGGAGAAAAAACATAACACACACTTTTAACCCAACAACCATCACTCAATAGGTCCATCTCCTTTATATTTGCGAGGCATCATATTTGTGTTGCCGCTTATCCTCCTTCTCAGCCTCGCCGGCGATGGCCTCGGTGTTCACACAAAACAACAAAAAAACGTGTTTGAATATGGTTAATCCTAAGGCATCTCTCTCTTCCTCTCTCCTCCCTTCCTCTCCTCTCTCTCTCTCGCTTTCTCTCATTCTCGCGATGAGAAATCTGTTGTTTTCCCCTGCGATATTTTTCAGAGGTATGTATGTGTAGTTATTGATGTTTTCTTTTGCCTATATGGTTATATTGGGGTGTTTATTTGCAATTCGGATCGCCGTCGGTACGAAAGAAAAACAGATCTTGCGCTAGAAATTATAAGTTTGCTTTCAAAACAATATTTTAAAAATATTTAACAGGTAAAATTAACATCATATTTAGATTCCACACATTTTTCTAATAAAATTTCATATATAATATGTTAATATTCGTTTTGACTTAAAACAGGACTACAGGTTGACTTCTCTGAAATAGAAGGACTTTTCTAAAAAATGCCATGACGGACGAAAGAAACCCAATGGTATTTCCTACTGATCCATGTCATTCTTCGCAGTATACCTGACAAAGCGGGAGGTGTAGCCGCAATAGCACCAGTTTTTATATCTCTCTTGGCTTTACCTTTTTCTAAAGAAATGTATGTGCGTAGTTCAAGTTTTCGACCGATTCACCAAGGAATATTTTGGTTGCTTTTGGCGGATTGCTTACTACTAGGTTGGATGCGATGTCAACCTGTGGAGGCACCATTTGTTACTATTGGACAAATTCCTTCTGTCTTTTTCTTCTTGTTCTTTGCCATAACGCCCATTCTGGGACGAGTTGGAAGAGGAATTCCAAAACCCCTTTTGTTATTCTACGTGCACTCTTCCGTAAACTAAAACGGGCATTCCTACGCAAACTAATAGGCACTTTCTTACGTGAACCTATTTTTGGTATAGCTTTGCTAATCTTTGATGGCCATCTGTACTTGTGAAAAGAGATAGAGCCGTCTCGCGCATCACTGCTTACTTGTGATCTTGATCTGCATCCTGATAAGGTGCATCCCGTTAAATGATCTTATGTAAAACTTATCACCACAGATAATAAACAGGGCGGAGTTTTGAAAAGTACAACTCGATCTTTCACCTCAGCTTATGGTGGTGACTTTACCTGTTGTGACGCCCTGAGACCGACGCTCCAGAAGACTTCCAGTTATTCCGAGTTTTGCCGTGTGTATCTTTTGTGCTTGCTCTTTTATTTTTGCATTGCATCATGTCATCATGCCAGCATGTCATTTAATTTTTAAAACTCATCTAAATAAATCGTATGGATTTTTCGATCCATTTAAATCAAGGGATATTCACAATGGTGACTTCTCTTTATAACATATCGTCCCAATATTAGGGAGCTGTAATAAAATATTCCATTTATTTGGAAGCCGCCGCAACAAACTTGCATTATAAATCCCTCTTGTTTCTAAACTATTTTTGCATCCATGATCTTTTCCCCGCATGGCCCATTTCAAGTTGTGGCACTTTGGCAATATGCCAAGTGGCTACTTGTTAATTTTCAGCTCAATTAGAAAATATTTGGACCCACAAACATTTTCTTTTATCTTCCTCTTCCTCTCTTTTTTCTTTTCTTTTCTGAACAATGAAGATAAGTTCAACAATCTCCAACTAGGTCGGCCTTTTTCCTTCCTTCTCCTCGGCCCACTTCTTTTGCCAAGCCGGCCCAGCCAACCCACCTAAACCCCCTCCTAACCCTAGCCGATCGATCCCCTCTCCCCTGCCCGATTCCCATCTCCATCCCCTCGCTCCTTCGTCCTTCTACTCCGCCGCCACACACACACACGCTCATAGCCAGCGCCAGAGAAGCGCCCGCGCCCGATCTTCTCCAAGCCGCGCCGCCGGCCAAGTCCCTCTTCCCCTCCTCGCCATCGCCGCCCCAACGCCCCTCCACGTGACGCCTTCCCTTCTCCTGCTCCTCCATCGCCTGCGCCTGCGTCCTCCTCGTCGCCTCCGCACCTCCAGCCGGCCACCGGAGCCCGCTCGCTGCCGCCGGGCTTCGCCTCGCCGGCTGCCCCAGGACGTCGTTCCCCTGCCGTCTCCGGCGCCGCAGCACCGGAGCTGCTCCTTCCCAGCGACCCCAAGCCCCAAGTCCCTCGCCGCCTCTCTCTGCTACATCTCGTGCGCCCTCGTCCTCGTTCCCGCGCCGCTCGTCGCCAAGGCCAAGTGCAGGACGCCTCCGCCCCTCCTCACCTCGTCCGCGTCGTCGGGATTGCGTCAAGTCCCTCACCGATGCCATCTGCTGCAACCGCCTCCTGCACGCCCCTGCACCACGCATCAGCCACCGCGAGCATTGGACGCTCTCGTGAGCCCCGCGCCAGCCGACAACCTCTTGCTTCCCTTGCCCCGTGCGTCTACCACTTCTACCCTCTTGGATCTTGGCAAGTAGCATGAGGACCGAGAACTCGGAGCAACTGGTCCGTCAAGTTTCTCGAAGACCACATGGATGCCAAGTACCACGACATCGCCGACCCTTCAAGTTTGACTACGGTTACTGTGTACATCTACCGTCGCCCGAAGACCCGTGGTTGCCGTGTACATCTACCGTCGCCCGAAGACCCGTGTACCACGAGCGCCAAGTTCGACTACCGCACGGTTACGCCAAGTTCATCTACGGAACGTGTATGTCTCCAATGGTGTACCACTACCGCCGACATGTACGACTACGAAACGAGAACGACTACTTCCACGACGTCCGTGAACCACTACCGTCGTCCCAAAGATGTTGGATTCGTCAAGTACCTCTCCGAGACGAACGTGTACAACTACTTCCTCTACGACCACTACGAGAACGTCTACTTCCTCTACATCGTACCGAACCCGAACCACTCCGAAACGCACGCTTCGAAGGTATAACCCCGAGACGATCGCCCGTGAACGAATGCTTGTGTGTTGTATGAGATGCTCGAGTGTTGCACCGTGATCGAGTTGTCGCTTGCGATGCCCCTCTTTTGCCTAGCCACCGTCATGTGGGACCCCCGGTATCCGGGATCACCCCCACCATCTTTGCATGTTCTGCACATCCACACTTTCGTTCGCACCGACATCTTGATGAGTTG
This sequence comes from Triticum dicoccoides, assembly GCF_002162155.2. NCBI lineage: Eukaryota > Viridiplantae > Streptophyta > Magnoliopsida > Poales > Poaceae > Triticum > Triticum dicoccoides. The sequence continues at coordinate 377,690,619 of NC_041385.1, forward strand.
TCGGATCACCGGAATGTTGCCGTGGCACCATTTCCGTTTCACCGCCGTGGCACCTTTTTCCTTCCGCCATGGCGACTAATGCTTCATAACATGCTCATGTCAACATTTTCATAAAAATTGCATAAAACTTGCATATGTCATCCGCATCATGATAACAACATTCAAATGCTTAAAATTGTGTTTGCATTAAATTGCTAAATGACATATGGGGATTTTCCGGAATTGTTGTTTGTTGTTTCCGGCCTCATTTAAACTTGCCTAAATAGGTGGTTTGCTCATGCTTCACCCCTTGCCATGTTTAATAACATTTAATATTGTTGGGTAGCCTAACCGAGAGAGAACTAAATAATTGATGTGGTCTTTCGTCAATATGCAACTCTTTGCATATTGAGATCCACTTAACTTGTAGCATTGTTTGTTGCACTTTGCTATGCCATGCCTCTTTAAACCGGACATGCATCATACTTGTTTGTGCATCATGACATGTTTATGCTTGTGTGTTTACCATGTTGTTTGCTTCTTTCCGGTTTGCTTCTCTCGTTAGCTTCGGTTTCGTTCCGGAGTTGTGAGGATTCGTTCGACTACGTCCGTTTGTCTTCTTCATGGACTCGTTCTTCTTCCTTGCGGGATTTCAGGCAAGATGACCATTACCCTCGATATCACTTCTATCTTTGCTTGCTAGTTGCTTCGTTCTATCGCTATGCTGCGCTACCTATCACTTGTTTACCATGCCTCCCAAATTACCATGTCAGCCTCTAACCTTTTCACCCTTCCTAGCAAACCGTTGTTTGGCTATGTTACCGCTTTGCTCAGCCCCTCTTATAGCGTTGTTAGTTGCAGGTGAAGTTGAAGATTGCTCCATGATGGACATGATTATGTTGGGATATCACAATATCTCTTAGTTAATTAATGCATCTATATACTTGGTAAAGGGTGGAAGACTCGGCCTTATGCCTGGTGTTTTGTTCCACTCTTGCCGCCCTAGTTTCCGTCATACCGGTGTTATGTTCCCGGATTTTGCGTTCCTTACGCGGTTGGGTGATTTATGGGACCCCCTTGACAGTTCGCTTTGAATAAAACTCCTCCAGCAAGGCCCAACCTTGGTTTTACCATTTGCCTACCTAAGCCTTTTTCCCTTGGGTTCTTTATTTTACCCCCCCCCCCGGGCCAGTGCTCGTTGTGAGTGTTGGTCCAACCTGACAACTGCCGGTGGCCACCAGGGGCAACTCTGGGCTGGCCTACCGGAAGTTTGGACAATCCGGTGTGCCCTGAGAACGAGATATGTGCAGCTCCTATCGGGATTTGTCGGCACAGCGGGAGGCTTTGCTGGTTTTGTTTTACCATTGTCGAAATGTCTTGTAAACCGGGATTCCGAGTCTGATCGGGTCTTCCTGGAAGAAGGTATATCCTTCGTTGATCGTGAGAGCTTATCATGGGCTAAGTTGGGACACCCCTGCAGGGTATATTATCTTTCGAAAGCCGTGCCCGTGGTTATGTGGCAGATGGGAATTTGTTAATGTCCGGTTGTAGATAACTTGACACCAGATCCGAATTAAAACGCATCAACCGCGTGTGTAGCCGTGATGGTCTCTTTTCGGCGGAGTCCGGGAAGTGAACACGGTTTTTGGGTTATGTTTGACGTAAGTAGGAGTTCAGGATCACTTCTTGATCATTGCTAGCTTCATGACCGTTCCGTTTGCTCTCTTCTCGCTCTTATTTGCGTATGTCAGCCACCGTATATGGTTAGTCGCTGCTGCAACCTCACCACTTTACCACTTCCTACCCTTAAGCTTAAATAGTCTTGATCTCGCGGGTTTTGAGATTACTGAGTCCTCGTGACTCACAGATACTATCACAACAGTTGCAGGTGCCGATGATACCAGTGCAGATGATGCAACCGAGCTCAGATGGGAGCTCAACGCAGATCTTGGTCGTTGCTATGTTTCGTTTCATGTTGATCAGTAGTGGAGCCCAGTTGGGACGATCGGGGATCTAGCAGTTGGGTTATCTTCTTTTCTTTTGGCTTCGTCCGTAGTCGGACTTATGTGTGTACTCTGAATGATGTATGATTTATTATATGTTCATTGTATGAAGCGGCGATTGTAAGCCAACTCCTTATCCCATTCTTGTTCATTACATGGGATTGTGTGAAGATGACCCTTCTTGCGACAAAACCACAATGCGGTTACGCCTCTAAGTCGTGCTTCGACATGTGGGAGATATAGCCGCATCGTGGGTGTCACCTGTTTTGGAATTTCTATATGTCATCATACCTTTTAGGATCATAACCATCCTCATCTTGTAAAGTTTCTATGGTGAAAACTGTAGGCGGGTGACCCTGACGATTGCACCAAGACTGGTATCAGAGTCCCTCGGTAATCAAAACCATAGAGGCCAAAGTTGCTAATGTATCTGCAAAAGAAGAGCTATAGGAAGTAGCAAGGAATCCCACATGAACCATAAGCTAGAATACTGGTATCAAGAGATGTTATTACATGTACAACCCTATTTTCGTCACTGTATAGAGGCATTCGAGGTTTCATAGACAAAGGTTAGATAGATGGAAAAAAGCTAGGTTAGATAGTAAGAACTTGGTAATTGAGGGTTGGCCAAAGCAGGATCTATGGTTCAGTTGCTTTTCTTCTCCTGATTTTCTGATCCAAATCCCATTTCATTGATTTTCTGACTGGAATTCCAGAAGGAAAACTAGGAGAAATTGACTGGAAATGATTATCCCATTTCTTGCTTTCCCAACCGGCACAACAAACTAGTAGGAAAGGATCTGTTATTTTGGAGTTCTGTCCCAACCTTCATTCAATTATCCGGGCACCCCTTCAGCTTGAAGAAGACCGCTTTCCCTTTCTTTTCTTCCCTGGCACCCAACATAAGTTATAGGGCGCCCTGAGGGTAGACCCAGCAATTTGTCAATCTATACACAACATAAGTTATAGGTCGGCTAGGTCAATCAGTTGAGGGAAGGCCGAAGTAGTTCTGGTTTCAGAAATCAAGGCAGATAAGCTATGGTGTCCTATAATCCTCTCCCCTGAAGGGTTGTTAGATTACCAAGTCCGCAAGGAATGGAAAATAGGACCTTTAAATCAATGCAAGTAAGGGCTGATTAACCTAAAGAAAAGAGTGCATGCATCAGAAAACACTTTTATTTGATTCTAATTCTCGTATCAATAAGATCATATCGGGATCCATCTATGAAAGATCTCTATTGCATCAATAAAACAAACCCCTATATATCCCTTTTTGGTATAAAAAGTTCCAGCCAATTCCAATAGCTTGTGATAGAGTCAATGGTGCGATTACCCTTGAATTTCAGCTCACACTTTCAAAACAATATTTTTAACAGGTAAAATTAACATCATATTTAGATTTCACACATTTTTCTAATAAAATTTCATATATAATATGTTAATATTCGTTTTGACTTAAAACAGAACTGCGGGTTGACTTCTCTGAAATAGAAGGACTTTTTTAAAAAATGCCATGACGGACGAAAGAAACCCAATTTGCTTTATTATTATATATATAGAGAGATAAAAATAAAGATAAAGATAAAGATATATATATAAAATCCAGGGTGAAAAATTACTTATTCTTCGCCCCGGTCGATCGTCCCAGCCACGGTATAGCTTGGCCAGGTTTCAACTGACGTAAAATTGTATCAGTACCTTCGTAAGATTACCTTGACGCTGGGAGGAGCCAGCCCACTCCTCAATGCCTTCGCTAATTAGGTGCTCACCTGCGAGCGGTTTCTACTTTGAACGTGGAGGGCGCGGTGAGCGGTGGGGATCGACGACGTGATGCTCGGCGGAGATTTTTGTCGCCCCTGTCCCCCTCTCCCCCGTACACTTGGCGATTAGGAGGCGACAGTGGCGGCAGCCGCGGTGGAGGGGCTGATGGGACGGTGATTTGGGCTGCGGCGGCGCCGACCACTGCAAATCCAGCCCTCCTCTGTCGGAGAAGGCGCCAGCGACAAGAAGATGGTGGTGACTGCCCTCCTCCGTACGGCCTGCTCTCTCTCTAACCTAGTAATATTTTTTTTCTCCTTGGTCTGGTTCTCCTATGATTTCTTCCTTCTTGGAGACTGATGCTTACAAATTGGATCGTAAAAGTTCCTCCTCCGTCTCTTTATTTAGACGTCTGCATGCGTATGCTTTCTAAGCTCTGAGATTTTTTTCCAACTTGCGAGTGATTTCTCGTGACTAGGAGCAGTCTCATCTGTGAAAGATCTACTTGCAGTTGTGGAATGATCCGATTTAGGCAGACTTAGTTGCAAGAGCTCGTCTTAGTAAATCAATTAGCCAACTTAGCTGACAGAAATTTAAAGGAGGTTAATCAGAATCTGGTTTGCGTGATAGTATGCTGGAAAGCAACTTGTAGCCTGTTATTGCCAATGGCAAGAAGAGTACACATTTAATGCTTTAATACTGGTCTTGTTTCCTTTTGGAATAGGTTACTATTCCCTCCGTCCGGAAATACTTGTCATCAAAATGAACAAAAGGAGATGTATCTAGACGTATTTTAGTTCTAGATACATCCCTTTTTATTCATTTTGATGAAAAGTATTTTCGGACGGAGGGAGTACTTTATTATGTAGTTAGTTTGTTTACTGTTGGGTTCAAGCGAATCACTGTTCTCAAATTCATACTGTCCATTTGATTTTCACGGGATGGAAAGGGTCTGTCTCAAGTGCTAACCTGATAGAATAAACCTGAGGCAGTAACCAGTTTTGTATTTGAGCTCTTGGAATATAATTTCTACAATACTTAAATACATATTCATTGGGAAACAATTTTTTGCTCTTTAATCCACTTTGTATGTTTGCCCACTAGATATTTTAATGGATGAGAAGGAGCTGCTAAATTAAAGATTTTCAGTGTTTTTCTGTTATGTTGTAGTCTGGTGTGGCATGAGGTGAGAGAAAATGAAGGCATTAGGATGGTTATGCCATCATTGTGAACCTGCTGTTGTAGAAAGAAGGAAATCAGAAAGGGTAGAGCACAATAAAATGTGAAAAACAAGCTTCACACTGCAAGCAACAAAGAATCACACACCCCAAGAAGAAGTGTGAATCATCCAAGCCCAAGTAACCATGATCTGAATGTGCAATGTCACTGAATTGCTATAATGTTTTGTTCATTTTTGAGTTAGGAAAGCCACTGACATTGAGGCCGATCATACCTCTGAATAGATCAAAAATTTAAACCTTTTAGTGGCCTGATCTTGCTAAAGAACACAAATGTGTCATTTCTTAAACTTGAATTGTTCTAATAAAAATATGGATTTTCACTTTTGACCTGCAGTTGTTGACGGTCTCTATGTGGAAGGGTTCAGAACTTTCTCTAGGTGCAGACCTGAATACTAGTGGTACACACTTGCAACTAGCAAAATTTGCAAGATGCAGGGTCAGGTTTTCTTGTTTCAATGGATGGTAAATTTGTAGCTCTTTGTCTCATCCATCAAAACAATTCATACACCTGCAGTACACTAACCTTCTCAGTTTTGCTTCTCACATTTTTACATTGTGCTCAAGGCGAATGTTGAACGAATTTGTATGGTACGCTAGATTTCTTACATGGGTGGTTGGAAACCTTACATTCGTAGTTACTAACCCTCACCCAGCTTGTCAATATACAAGGATGCTGCAAATTCAAGTTAGATTTATTTCAATTGCCATGAGGTGGACGCTGATCCTCACCCAGCCTGTCAATTTTCACAGATTTTTTGGTTTAGCCCACCCTCAATCCAGGAGTTATCTCGTATAACAGGAAAGAATGATTGTTCATTGAGGTTATTGCTTGTTTGTTTTTTGTAGGAAAACCAGATGGTAATCTTCTTTTTTGACGAGTAATCATGCGATTCGATCTAGGCTCCTTCAATTTAGTTTATTCCGTAGCCATGGATACTGTAAAGAAGATCCACACCATCATCTTTGCTTATTTTTATATACTGTAAGGTGTTTGTTCGAACTAACCTATTTTCCTATCTTGCAAAGCTATCCATTAAAATATGGTTAATTTCTTCCCCATATTCTTTACCGCTGTAACACTAGATTTGATATGCATTTATGTAGTTCCATTTAATATTGATTCTATGATATGTGTCTGATGAATTATACCGAAAAAGGCTTTCGCCCCGCTTTATAAATAAAGCAAACCGCCACAAAACATACAACCGAAGCAAGTTCACACACACAAACCACCCGAGTCTCACAACACAGTAAACAGGTTCTGCTGAGGGCACAACTCAACAAGCCCAAAAGAAAGAAAGAAAACAACACACTCCAGGCGCAAGGAGTCTAGTCTGGATCCGGCGGGGGCGGAGGGGGCGGCGGCGACAGGCGGACGGCCATCGAGCGGAGGTCGGCGATGAAGGCGGAGATGGCGTCCCGGTCCAGGGGGTGGCTAAGCGGCCGCCAAAGCTGCAAGAAACCCGAGAGTTTGTAGAGAGCGTCAGTAGCGCGACGAAGGGGGTACGCTGGATCACAAGCTTATTGCGAACGGTCCAAAGAGTCCAGGCAAGAACCCCAACCTCAAGCCACCTAATGTGGCGAGAGGACGCGGGGGACATCTGGAGTTCAGCAAATAAGTCCGGGAAATTGGTGTGGCACCAACTTCCACCGACAACCTCGCGAAAACAGCTCCAGAGGAACTGGGCGGAGACGCAAGCGAAGAAAATGTGGTTCGAGTCTTCAGGGACCCCACAGAGCGGGCATATACCAGTGCCCGGGCCATTGCGCTTGCAGACCTCCACACCAGACGGGACCCGACCGCGAATCCACTGCCACATGAAGATGCGAATCTTCAGGGGGACGCGGGCGGACCATACCAACGATAGGGGGAGGGGGGCGGAGGAGGGGGCAATGGCCATGTACAACGACTTGGTGGAGAACTGGCCCGAAGGCTCCAGGCGCCAGCGCACAAGGTCCTGACTCCCATCCACCAACGGCTCGTGCAGAGCAACGCAATCAAGCAACTCACGCCAGGCGGCGGATTCCGCCGGCCCAAAGGCCCGACGGAAAGCAAGGCGCCCTAAGTCAAGAAGGGCCCTATCGACAGAAATCATGGGGTCGACGGAGGGGAGTATCTCTTTCACACTAATGTTAGTTGTGAACGAGCCTACTAGTTTCATGAACTTCAATTGCTTTTCAGGTTTTTACTTACAACGTTATTAACCTCAAATTGTTAGCTCCTTTTGTTTCATCACACAGCGATGAAGTTTAGTAACACGACTTCTAGTAGTATTAAGAAAATCCATGTTGAAGTGACTTAAGATGCGTGTGTTTTATTTTAGATAGCACTCTCTCGTGCCAGATTACTACACTTAGACAATGGCGTAAATAGTTAGAAGACACAGACTATTTCAATATGATGACTCCCACCATTGTATTTGGCACGACTTGTTTTGTTTCAGAGTTTTTGCTTTTTTTTCTTGTTTCTCTGTATACTTTTGATTCATACCTGCAGCCTCTGTGTTATGTGTTCATGTGATTATGATTAATTTGGTACATAAAATATCTCTATGAGATATCTTTGATTTCAACACTACCAGTTTAGCATAGTGATGTTAATCCTATAGTGTTCAGTGTGCTTGTCTGTTGGGGGCCTCTACATGTTTGGTGTTATACTTCTGAGAACTAAAAATATTCTGTTTTTCAGGCATATGTACAAGTGGTTGACGGCTAATGTATGAGGGATAGAGAGTAATGTCTCTGTATTTATGGTTGGTATGAGTAATGTTAAATTGAAATTTCAGACCTTCTTTTACAAATAGCCAGTAGCAAAGTTCAGGTTTTGGTGAGAAGAAAAGTGAACCTAAAGGCTACAGTAAAATTAACAGTATACTACGTTGCTTCCAGGCCATGGATAAGAATGTTTTAGTCGCTATAGTCCTGGAGAGATGGCTGAACAAGTAACTTGATGGGAGATCTCTGGTCATCTGCAAATTAAGCTAATTGAAGATCAAGTTCGGCAGTACACACTTTTCGAGTTCGGTGGTACTCAGTTTTCAACTACAGCAGCACTCAGTTTTATAATAGTGATTTCTCGAAAATAATAGTGATTTCTAAAATGTTTCATGCCGCTGGTTACTTAGTGCTAAGTGGCATTCAATTGTCTGGACGAATTTTATTTGTAATCGTAAGGATGGATTTATTAGATAACTTTGTTATTTGTAATCGTAAACATGATGAACTAGACAATACCCCGCACGTTGTTGCGGGAGATTTGGTTATTAAAATATATTTGAGAAGATACATACATTGAAAGAATAAAGGCCGAAGAAAGGGAAGGAAAACTAACAATTGGAAACCATATTGTGCAACAGAAGTGCACAGAAATTGAATGTAATTAGAAATTATATTGCGCCTTGCGAGATCTGGCAGGAAACCTTTTCCAGTAGAAAAATAAATTGGGCATTCATACGCGGAGCTCGTGAAGAAGTACTAACTGTTACAAAATATATTAGTTTACAGAGGGAGTATCATACTGCATGTTTTCCTTCTAGAAATCTTTTCTTGCAACTAATACTAATTCTATGCATATAGGAAACTGCAATTTACCAAAGTTAGGATATCAGGTTAAGATAAATGGATGTAAAAATTGTCTTGGTACACTTCAGTACAAAAAAAAAACATGTATCACTTTTCTATCATGAGGGAATTGCCCTGCTTTGAGTACAACATAAAAATAGGTCTTGTAGTAAATGTTTTAAAAAATATGCATATGCATGTACAACATTTAAATTGTATGAAATATATTGTAATATGTACAATAAAGAGACGGTGCGATAGAGAAGACTCAGACCTGAAACTTTGCATAATACTATTTATTTTCAGGAAGACTTTGCATTACCACATGACAAAAAATGACAAAAGGGAAAATGACAACTCGTTAACGTAAAAATACTCTTTATCTTTAAGTTGGGATCTCCATTAGTTCCTGGTCGTTATGGCCATATGCAAAGAAAAAAAAATGAAAATCTTCTCGCTTGTACAGGTGGCTCGCTTCTAGGTTTTGTTTGTTAAATCACAACTACTAAGTATGCTTCCCTTGCCTCTCCTCTCCTCAATTGGATGCGATTTCTGGTGTAGAGGATGGCGAACCCTATGCATTTGAGATTAGGTCTTCAAAACCAAATGCGTGCGTCCAGTTGAATTCAATAGCTCTTGTCCATTTACGTGGCCTTTAAATCTGACGATTGCTAAAATCTTATATTTTTTTGTTAAACTACTGCTTTACCAACACCAATGATGAATTTATCTGGAATCTGCATATTCGAATTAGACCAAACACAATGACCCAAAATTCTGACCCTCCCTCATAAAAATTCTGACCCTTCCCAAGTTCATAACCACTGCTACCGTCCCCACTCCCTGACCGGCTGTTCAATCTGCCCCCATACATCCAGTGGCGAATCTAGGACGTAATTGCAGGGCAGGCTCAACTTCAAGGATACTAATTTTTCGGTGTTGGAAGCCATTTTATGCGCTGCACTTAACTACTAGTGTGCGGATCATTGGTGGTGTTTTTTTGTGTGGCAAATTTTGAGGGTAGGTTAGAGCCTACTGAAGCCTGTTGAGTAGAATCGCCACTGCATACATCCATAGCACCACCATCGAATGGATTCCCACTGTGCAACGACCGACGGTTGGAGTGGGAGAGCAGGAGGTGTGTGGCCCGTGTGTCGGGGCTTGGTAAGCCTAGGGTCAGGACGACACGATGTAAGGATCAGCCGATGGCTGCCACGGGGGTGGCGGCAGCTTGGTGGGGCCAGTTGAGTTTTAATTAGCGCGGGGGTCATCATCCCCGTCCTGCCAAACCAAACCAAGAAGATGGCTCACTAAGATATACACTGTCTTGATGTAAGACAGATATTGACAGAAGGTCCTCACAATAACAGATCAAATGAATGCATGACGGGACATAGATAAGTATGCATGTTATCTGGATGGAGAAATGGAGAAAACAAATTGCCAGAGCACTCACCCAAACGCTGCCGTGAATGGACGTTGGAGCAGGAGGCAGAAGGGAGAACCTTCTCCCGTGCAACCCCACCTCCGATGCATGGACCACCGGAATTGGACGCCGCTTCCTCTGGCTGCTCCTGGTCTGGACAGTCACTGAGCTCGGATGTCAAGCCTTCCCGGCTTTGAATTTGCTCGCTCGCACGCGATCTTGAGCCGCACATAACGGCCGGATGGCTGCCTTCTTCCCCCACCCGCCACCTCCAGAGAAGCAGGAGCTCTCCGGCCGTGACATCGCGTGGTCACATGGGCTACGGTGGCGCCGCGCAGCTGTGCAGCTCGTCCTGATGCTCTTTCGCCGCGATATGACGTTGTTGTTCCCAGTGCATCTCTGCAGCATACAGATGGAAAGCCATATGCTTGTAGGTAAAGTGTCGAAGGTGAAAAGTCAACATCCGCACGTATCCATGACCTTTGCGCTTCGGTGCTAATCTGGTATGTAAGCTCCAATTGAATATAGGGAGGTTACTGGGAGGGGAAGAGTTGTTCTATCACATGAAGATCATTTCACATGTGGGACGTCTCCGCCTGCTTCACAAAATAATGGAGACAAAACTGTTATTCTGTACATGTATGCGCGTGCGTTTCATAAAAGTTGCTGATGTGGCATGAGTGCTTACATGGAATGGTTGCATGTTTAGATGAGGTGGATAGGTTGCCTGTCAAGAGAAATATGATAGTGGGGATGAATTATTTAGGTATTATAGATTAGTGGCCTATGTTTCTCATGTTTACTGAAATTGCTTCCTACAGAACTGAGATAGTGATGGCACATGTTAGTTAAATCAATTACCAGTTTCCTACTCAGTGTACTCTGTAGGAACATAGGAATGCAACCTTATATAGCTTTTTTAAATCAGGAAACGCCTGCTGTAAGATATATTAATAGATCCAACATAAATACCAGGAACATAGGAATGCAACCTTATATATCTTTTTTAAATCAGGAAACACCTGCTGCAAAATTACAGGAAGATGCGCCAGATTAGTTCCTCGCTTCACAACTCATTCCGTAAGATTATGGCAACATCAGTTGATTCTGTACTGCCACCACTTTTGTGCGCCATATAGGTTGACATGCACGAAGTAAATTACTGGCATGTAGGAGGTAATATTATGGTGCTCCCTTTTGGTTTACGGAATAAAAGTTCCTTTTCCAGACTGTAATTTTACCCCACATAGTTTTATTTCTTATTTTTTAAATCCGACCGTGGGAGACGGCTGGGGTGAGGAATAAGAATTCCTCACCCAAGGTGATGAATAGCTATATATATATATATATATATATATATATATATATATATATATATATATATATATATATATATATATATATATAGAGGGTGGGTCTATTATGATAACACCCTTAAGAGTCTTATTCTGCACACCGCTTTCTTATTCTGATAATACATCCGATCGAACCTGGTAGCTACAATCTCTTCCCCACCTAGGCGCCGCACCACCTCCAACCACCTTAACCCCAGCCCCAACCCCACGTTCTTCATCCCTCTCCCTGCCCCGCACCCCCTCACCCCCAGCCCACCTCCTTCCTCTCCCCGCTT
>NC_041385.1:377702629-377705628 GCF_002162155.2 Triticum dicoccoides
GCTCCCTTCGCTTCCACCAGCCCCAGCCGTGGCCTGAACCACCGGATCCGGCTGCCAACAGCCTCCGGCGCGGTCCCAACCATCGGATCCGGCCGCCACCAGCCCCAGGCACGACCTCAAACCGCTGGATCCGACCACCACCAGCCCCCAACGGGGCCTCAAACCGCCGGATCCGGCCGCCATCGGCTCCTGGCGTGGCATCAACCATTGGATTCCGGCCACCATCGGCTCCCGGCGCGCCTTTAAACCACGGGAATCGGTCGCGACGGCCATGGATGCGGCAACCAACCCCCCATCTTCCCTCGGCCGTCTCTGGACTGCATCTCCATCACCGAAGGGCTCCCCTCTCCTCTGACCGAATCCGCCCATTCTCGAGGTGTGACGCCGTTCCCCGATGCCGACGAGCTGCATCGCCTATTCCCTGCTCACCCTCGTTCTTGTCTTCGTTTGCAGGTCGCCCGTCCAGGGCATGTGGTCCACTAAGTGGTAGTAGGAGGCCACGGGCAGAGAAAAAAGAGGTAGGAGGGTTCTCCTCCGGCGCCGCCCTCATGGAGGATCCAACGAGATCCTTCGCGCCCAGTCTACGTCGCCACCAACCAGCACTGATCTGGTTCCCCCCACGCCCCTGCCTAGATGAGATGTTCTTTCTGTCGTGGCCCTGCCTTGCCCTGCTGCCCTGCATCAGCCCCGCGGCGGAGCTCTCCTAATCTGCGCCGCCCCACTCCCCTCCTGTGTGGAAGCCCCTGCCGTGGTGTGCAGTGCAACCGTGGCTGTGCTAGCTCATCCCCGACGGCGTGCGGTTCGGTGCGTGGGGTCATGTGGTTCGGCGCCCGTGGATGTGTTGTTCTTTTTTTTTGGGGGGTAAGCACGTTGCAAAAATTGCAGTGCGGTTTAGCGACGGTGGAATTGCGGTGTGGTTCGGCGCGCGTGGAGGTGCAGCTCGTCCACGGGGATCTTGTGTTCTTTTCTTGTCAAAAAAATTATGCTTGACGAGGCCACAGGCGCCCCCGACAAAAGCAGTACTGATGGCGACGCCGTGCAGCTCATCGGCAACATGTGCGTGGTTTTGCACATAGCAGCGTGTAGTTCGGTAGCCACCTAATACACAGCAGTACAGTTGGATCCCATGGAGTTTCAGATGCTTATTTCAGCGTTCATATTTGTAGTGCAGTGCGTATTCGTGGAAACCAAAAAATGGTTGTTTATTCTTGATGCTTTTTTTTTGCGTTAAAAAACTTGTTATGCCTTAAGCAGTGCAGTTAATTGTTGGATGTTGTACTCTTGACTTTGTTGTGTAGTGCGGTTAATTTATAGGTATAGGCGAACAGAAAACAAGAAAAGAAAAACAAATAGGAAAAATACACGAAAAGACATGCAGTCCACTCATCTATGTATGAAGTGCAAAATTGTTTCGTGTGCTTTAAAAATCAGTCGACTACATCAACGCATGCAGTGCTTTTGGTCATCGGATGTGGTTCACTTTTTAGAGTGATGTTGTTCGCTTGTGTCCAAAATGAAAGTGCTAAAAAATTTAGCGCAACAATAAAGAAAGTGATGAGGTTCACTTCGATATATGTCACGGGTCACTTGCCTCCTCTCTACAGTCCACTCTCATTCACAAAAAGTTTGAAAAAAAGACAACAAAACTCGTATGAGAAAAATTTGTGTTCGACAAAAGAAACGATGCAGTTCACATGACTGTCCGATGCAGCGCGGTTTTTCGTTTGAAGCAGTGCGTTTTTCTGTCCCACGACGATTTTGGTGTCGCGAAAAAACAGAGTGTCCGCTTTTCACTAATTTTAAAACTGCTCTTAAATTGTAAAGAATTAGAGAGTATGTTCTACATGAAAAAGTTCCGTCTCGTCGATATCTTTCCAACAGCGTATCGTTTGAATCATTCCGACCAGCAGTTTGCAAAAAAATCACGAAAAAACAGCCGCTGCCTCTCGAAGTCAGCCGCACGATTTTCAAAATTAACTAAAAACCGTAAGGAATCTCAAAACTATTTCAACATATGAAAGTTGCGCCTTGTCCGTAGCTTTCCAACGGCGTATCACACGCCCCATTTCGACAAACAGTTCAAAAACTGGAGCGAAAACAGTACCAAATTTTTAAAAAAACTTGAAAAACAAAATTGCACGATTTAGTAAATTTGAAACTGCTCTTAAACCGTAACGAATTAGAGAAAGATTTATATATGAAAAAGATGCGCCTCGACGATATCTATCCAATGGCGTATCATTTGCTTCATTCCGACAAGCGGTTTAGAAAAAAACGCGAAAAAACGCTCGCTTCCACTCGTCATCCGCCGCACTATTTTCAAAACTTCTCTTAAACCGTGTGGAATCTCGAAAAGTGTTCAACATGTAGAAGTTGCGCCTAATTCATAGCTTTTCAATGGTATATTACACGCCTCATTCCGATAAACGGTTAAAAAATTAGAGCAAAAACAGTACCGAAAAAACACCCCGTGCAATTTTTTTCGACACGAAGTTCACTAGTCTCTATTGCAGTGCTCGTCGTCAAAATGATGCAGTGCGCTTCTGTTGAGCGTGCAGTGCCGAAGTGGTGTGCAGAATAGTTATTCTGCTAATATTAGCAGAATAGACCGTCTATATATATATATAGGGAAAATGCATCCTACTACCGGGTGTAGCTACACCCATTTCTCATATACTACCATGTGGTAGTATATACTATACTTTATTATTTTTAGTATGTTCATATACTATATCTAAAATACTCTAAAGTGAGTTATGTGAAAAAATTGCAAGTGAGCTCATGGTTTATTGTATTTGTGAAATACGTACATATTTGTACGCGAAAGAGAGTATGCACAAAATATGATACATACTACCAAAAAAGCAGCATGTATACTACCTAAACATTCTTATATACTACATACTACGCGTACATACTCTCTGATATGATAGATACTACCTAAAACGTATGAAACACAAGTGGAAGTAACTACACCCGGTAGTAGGAAAAATTTGTTA
>NC_041385.1:377705966-377719497 GCF_002162155.2 Triticum dicoccoides
ATCTAATCCCCCAACTCCTCGATCGGCGCTCCCCGAATCAGGCCACCACCGTCGCCGCCCTCCCCAATCGTGCCACCACCGCGGCCGCTCTCCCGAAGCGCGCCACCACCGCCGAACTGCCCCGCGGCGCGCAGCTCCCGGCCTCCCAGCGAGCTGCCGCCCCGCCTCCGTTCCTCCCACCGCGCTGCCGCCCTGCCCCATGGCGCCCAGCCACTCCGCCTCCACCGCCTGATCTCCGCCGCCCACCGGACCTGACAAGCAGACCCACCCTTGGCCACAGATAGGGGTCGCGACCTTCTCGGGCACCACCGTGACCTTTCCAGAGGGGCCACCGCGACCTTCCCCAGCTCTGCCCTCCGCTGCGGCGGCCGTCGGCGGCCTTCTACCCATGCTGGAGCTGCCTCCCGCCTGGATCCGGCCCCGGACAGCCCCCTCACCAGGATTTGGCCCTGGCGCCGCCCCACTCCTGGGTCCGGTTGCCATGCCACCCCCGCGCCTGGGTCTGGCCGCCTGTCACATCCCTAGTTCTGGTATGCTCAAGGCTAGCTAGTCATTTGTGCATCATGTTTAAATTCCATTTAAATTTGAAATGAGGATTTGTGAAACCCTCAGAATCATTTTTGGAAATGACCCAAATAAAAATTGCTCCAAAAAGGTCCAAGAAAATGCTCATGTTGCTCTCTGAAAATATTGGACAAAGATAAAAATCAAACCAATATTTTTAGGAGCTCATAAGTATTTATTTTGGGCATTTGAAATTAATGCATAATTATTTGCATTGGATATATATTTGTTATATACATAATATATGTCCAAAAATTATGCCATTTATTAAGAAGCTCTGGAATAATATAACTAGCTTCTATAAAAAAATTGGCATAAGAAAATAAAATGGTTTAGTATTTTTATTAAACCAAACAAATGTTAGAAAATAGAAAAGAAAAATAAAAGGGAGAAGAAACTTACCTGGCGCTTAGCTCCTGTGCTGGCCCAGCACTGTGCGGCCTGGCCGGCCCAGCTGGCCAGCCCAGCCCACCTGGGCCCCCTCCTCTGTCGTCTTCCTCCCCGACAGGAGGACGGGCGCGTGCCCGACGCGCGCACCGCCACGCCGCGCCACCTCCTCCCTCCCTGCCTGCCTGTCCTCCCCCTCGTCGCTCTGGATGATCCCGGCGACGCCATGCACGCCCCGTACCCCTCTCACTCTTCCCCCGGTCCTCTCCTCTTCTCTCCCTCGCTTTCTCTCTCACGCCCGAGCACCACCGTCGCCGCCGCTCGCTGTTGCCGCGCCCAACGCCACGGCCTCGCCTCTCCGACGAGTCCACGAGCATCTCCGCGACTCCCTCGTCCTCTCCACCGAGTCACGCGACGCCGGACGCTCTGCATCGCCGCCACCAACATCGTCTTCGCCTCCGGCCGCCCGAGATCGCCGACGACATTCCGGCCACTCCAGCCCTTCCCCGAGCTCGCGCACGATGCCATCGAGACCACCGTGAGCATCTCCCCGTTTCCCCTCTCTTCTCCCCCTCGTTCCCGCGTCGTAGCCGTCGTTTCCACCATGGCCGAAGCCATCGCCGCCGCAGCTCCTCGCCATCGTGGCCACAGCCGCTGAAGCTCGCAGTCGAGCCCGCCGTTGCACTCAGTGCACTCTGGCGAGTCACGCGGACCCGCTCGCAGCCTCCCCCGTGCCCCGCAACATCAAAATCCCCGATGGCCGTGCTCCGGCCGCCGCCACGAGCCTCGCTCCGGCGAGCTCCGCCCCCCAGCTCCTCCCACCTGCCCCACCAGATGCGCGAGAGCCCGGGCTACGCCCAGGTGCCCTTAGCCGCCGCCCCCGTGGCCTGTAACGCGGACGCCGCCGCTTCCTGAGGTCGCCGCCGACGACCTCGCCGGCCTGACATGCGGTCCCTGTCGGCCAGGTGATTAGCTTAGCGCTAATAACCATTTAAGCTAACTCTGACACTGACCAGTGGGCCCAGTGCCACTAATCCTTTAATTAGGATAAAAGTAACCCCCCTGTTTAACCCGTGTCACTGACGTGTGGACCCCACACGTCAGGTTTGACCAGTCAGCGCTATTGACTTGCTGACGCAAGCATGACGCAGTGCTGACGCAATTATTTATTTTCTGGA
Source organism: Triticum dicoccoides (assembly GCF_002162155.2). Taxonomy (NCBI): domain Eukaryota; kingdom Viridiplantae; phylum Streptophyta; class Magnoliopsida; order Poales; family Poaceae; genus Triticum; species Triticum dicoccoides. Next base: position 377,708,096 of record NC_041385.1, read on the forward strand.
TTTAAATTTAATCAGGAAATTCCAGAAAATGATATAAACTTCAAAAAATCATAGAAATTCAACCGTAACTCAGATTGAAATAATTTATATATGAAAGATTATCAGAAAAATGCAATCTTTCCATCTGTACTAGTTTCATGCATGAAAAACCAACTTATACATGCTGTATAAGTGAAAACATGTAAATGGCATTTATAAGAGCTTAATTTGGAATGCATTAGCACAAACCACATCACATCTTCATGCCATGTTCATGCATCATATTGTTGCATATGCTTGTGTTTTGATTGTCGACACCGTTCCTTCTCGATAGGTCCTGCTCCGGAGACCGTTCCAGAGTACCTGTCTGAGGAGCAGTGCCCCCTTGTTGATCTACCAGACAAGCAAACCCCCTTGTTCATTCCGATACAATCCTACTTTCTCGCTCCTGCTCTCAGTTATTGCATTAGGACAACAACGTTTCAACTGCTACTTTGTGCTGCAGTAGTTGAACCCATTCCTCTGCATGACCTGTCATTGCCACAGTAAATAGTTGAAACCCACTAGCATGTGTAGGAGTTGATTGAAGCCATTGTTGTGTTCCTACCATGCCATGCCTGCTATTGCTTAGAGTTGTGTCAGGTCTGATTCATTGGGAATGAATTGGAGTGCAGTTCTATGTTCTGATGCTGAGAGTGAAGTGTGTGAACACGATTTGGTAAAGGTAGCGGTGAGAGGCCATGTAGGAGTACATGGTGGGTTGTCTCACTGGAACCGTCCTTAAGCACTGAGTTCTATGTATGTTGTCCAATGACTCGATACTACCACACATTGGGTTCCGGTAACTCGGCCCCTCTCGACTTATTAACCAACTTGATCTCTGTCCAGGAGTCGCAACTAGTTTCTGGTGTTTGTAGGTAGTGCTATTTTTCTACCAAGTGGCACCCGGCCGGGTGGGCTTGGGACAGACTAGGCACACGTGGCCTGGTGTACCGAGTGGCACCCGGATGGTGGGCTCGGGAACCCTGCACACATCGTTTGGGGCCGTGAGCGACACCCGGCCGGATCTCCTTGCGGATGGAACCCGAATAGGCGATAAACCTGGGCTAAGTCTTGTGTGGTTAGTCAGGTCGTGGCCGACACCCTCGCCAGGCTTCCGCTTGAAGGTTGCTGAGATACATGACGTGTACATGGCGGTAAGTGGCGAGAGCATGTGTGAAGAAGTACACCCCTGTAGGGTTAACATGATCTATTCGAATAGCCGGGTCCGCGATTATGGACTTCTTGGATGCTTACATGGTACATAGACAACTTGAAGTGGATACTCTAAAATGCTCAAGACAAGTGTGAGTGCTATGGATGACCTTCTCGTAGGGAGACGGGGATGAATCCATAGTAGTGTATCGTGTGGTGATTAGTGGACTCGTGTGCGCCATATCACCTCAAGAGTTTCTGGTAGTCGTAAAACAGGATAGCCACAGAGTCAAAGCTGGCTTGCTGCAACTAAACCCCACATTACCCTCTTGATACAAATGCATGTATGATAGGATCTGATGTAAGTCTTGCTGAGTACCTTTGTACTCATGTTGCTTTATTTATGTTTTTGCAGCGGAGACTTCGGTCTAACTAGTTTCTGAGGACTTCGACGAGTAGCTTGTACCTCAGCTACGATCTTGATCGGATGTTGTAGATAGTCACGCTCTTCAGCCTTTTTCATTTGTAGATGTCTGTACTCAGACATGTAATGCTTCCGCTTGTTGCTTGTATGCTCTGTATGATGGGTCCTGTGACCCCTGTTTGCAATAAATGCTATGTTGGCTCTTCCGAGCCTTTATCTATATGAGTTGTTGAGTTATGCTGTGATACCATGTTGTACAACACATACTTGCATGTTATGCGTACGTGTAATGTGTATTGCTATGTGTGGGATCTGACTATCTAGTTATTTATCCTTAGTAGCCTCTCTTACCGGGAACTGTCTCCTAGTGCTTCCACTGAGCCCTGGTAGCTTGCTACTGCTCCAGAACACGTAGGCTGGCTGGCATGTGTCCTTCTTTGTTCCTGTGTCTGTCCCTTCGGGAAATGTCACGCGGTGTCTACCGGAGTCCTGTTAGCCTGCTACAGTCCGGTTTACCAGAGTCCTGCTAGCCCAGTTGCTACAGCCCGGATTCACTCGCTGATGACCGACACGTTCGATGCTGGGTCATGTATGCCTGTCCCTGTAAGTTAGTGCCACTTTGGGTTCACGACTAGCCATGTCAGCCCAGGTTCTCTGTCATATGGATGCTAGCGACACTATCATATACGTGTGCCAAAAGGCGCAAACGGTCCCGGGCATGGTAGGGCGACACCCGTGGGAATACCGTGCGTGAGGCCACAAAGTGATATGATGTGTTACATGCTAGATCGATGTGACTTAGGATCGGGGTCCTGACACCGCCGTAGTGCAGTCACCCTACTCCTAGGTCCGGCAACCGCGTCGCTCCCACGCCTGGGTCCAACCATGAACACCCCCACCACCTGGCACACGAGCGCGGCATCCACCACCAGTCCCAAGCACACCACCCAAGGGCCCACGCCCCATCCCCCGACACTATCCTGCCTCGCTGGCGCACCATGGATGTCTTCCTCTTCTGCCTAGAACTTCTTCGTCGTTGGTGCTTGCCGCCTTATTCGAGCACATCTAGTGCTTGAATGATGAATTGGTATATGCCTTATTCGAGCAAAAAACTTTGCTTGTATGAATCTAGCTTGTATCATGAATCTAACAATCATCGTTGGAGTCCGGCAGCGTTGCATGTGGTACTTGCAGCTATAGCATAATGCTGGTGTGCCAAGTTAGAGAATTATGGGATGTTCTATCATGATCTAACATTTTGACTGAAGCACTAGGATCTACTCCAGGATACATCTACTAAATGGAATTACTGTAGGAAATAATGTGTTGAAGAAATCAGAGAATAGCATAAAGGGATACGTACATTCTTGAAATCCCTTAGGTTTCCCAGTCTATATACACAATATGTGATCTTAATTATGTTGTTGATTGTGGCTGTCATGTGACCACCTTATCTTTTGTCACTACCAGGTACATTCTTTCTGCTGTTGTGACTTACATGGCCGCAAAGCGGATAAAGGCAAAGAAGGTGAGGCTATAGCAGGAGTGCAGGACCGAAGCCCAATAAAGTCTTTCCTCCAATGTGTACCTATTTTATGATACTCAAGTTCATGCTGCTTCAGGAGTGTGTGAGCGTTGTAGCAGTAATCTCCGGCAATGATTCATTAAACCATTGTTTTCGCATTTGATATCGGGCATCGCTCAGCTGACTGAGCTCGGGGAATTACAGAGCTACAAATATAAGATGTTCTAACCTTTTTCTGAACCGGATGCATATAGTCATGTTTTAGGGTGTATGTTCACTCATTTCAGTTCGTATGCAGTCCATATTGAAATATGTAAAACATCTTAAATTTTTGAACGGAGGGAGTAGTACTTGGTAGCTTCACAGCATAACCAACATCATCATCTCACAGCTGCTAGCCGCTATAGCATCAATGACAACAACGCGGCGCTCCTGGTGCTTCTCTCCCTTTGCTGCCTTGCATGCTACAATGCCACCGCCGCCTCACTGTACAAAAGGTTTGAGTGAGGAAAAATTCCAGCTCATGAATGAACATGAAGAAGTTCTAATGTGATGGTGCTATTCTCTGTAGTTATTTGTTTCTCGTGAATGCATTTGGTTGTGGCTGATGGATCTCTATCTTAATATATTCTTTGCTTTATTTTAGTTAGACCTGCACCGAGCTCTCTCCATTCTTGTTTTAATCAACTCACTGATGCACGTACTGAGTAATTCGTGCCACTTTGCTGCATCTTGTTTCAGACTATAGCCCAACACTAATTCTTCAGTATGATTGAATGCCAGCTGAATCCATTTATTAAGTTGTGACTTTAATTGTGCCCACGTAATGTTGTTGGAGAGGAAATCTGGAGTTAACTGAAGTCCAACTATTACGTTGGACAAGGTTCATCTACTTCTTGGTCAACAAAATTTGACCTTCCCTAGCGTGCCAGTTATTTTTAATATCACAAAAATGAGTGCATATAGTTGATGAGAAAACCTCAAGGAAATTCAAACATTATGTTCTGAAGAAGTTCACTTATACGAAGTGATAGAAGGTTGGAAAAAACAGAGAAGAAAAATTGGCGTTAAAAAACAAGCCAAAAGGCATTTTACTCAAAAAAAGAGTTCGCTAAAATAAACTCTAGAAGTTCACAAAACCCCAAAAGCCTATAAGTTAAAACAATAGACAATTTTTTCTGTCTCTGAAACTAAACCTAGAAGTTCAAATTTAAGATACATAGCAGGTCAATGTTTATAATAATCAGAAATTTTCGTGTCTAAAGAAAAGCAAGAAGTTCAAATTAACACAACACATGACTTTGATGTTTATTTTTTATAAAAAGAACATTGTTTTACGGTTTCAAAAAACAGAAAAAGTAAGTATTTCAAATAAACCAAGAAGTCCAAATTTTAAAAATAGAGAAGTTTGATATTTATAAAAAACTCAGGTTTTCCTCGTTAGTCAAGAATAAAATTAAAGAAGTTCATTAAAATAAAGGAGTAGTTTGATGCTTATTTAAAAACATTTTTTTCAAAGGATACGTGGCCGAAGTTCAACTGAAAAACAGCGAGCAGTTCAACTACTATACAGAATGCGTTTCGGATGACAATAAAATAATACAAAACTAAAAGCCTAAAATGTTTGTTGCAAGAAGTTCACGTGCTCCACCCCTGCATGGTTCAAAAATTATATTATGAGACGTTCGACCTTCAATTACATGTTAAAAATAGTAGCAACAAAATTAATTTGTGTATTTGGTGGTTTAAATTAATTTGGTTTATGGGTGCACAGAAAAGTAAGATTATGTGTGACCATACAAAATGTGCTTCAGTGTCCTCGGTTAGCTCTTGTTAAGTAGGAGTAATACATGTTTCTGGGCATGTGGAAAACCTGATTATAAAACCAAGAAGTTCAATTTTTTAAAACAAAGCAGATCGATATTTATTAAAAAACTCTAACTTTCACACTTACTAGCAATAATCCAAGAAGTTCAATTTGAAATAAGGAAGCAGTCCGATATTAATTACAAAACTTCAATATTTTCATATTCTAAAAAATACAGAATGAAGTTCAATTAAAAAGGGCAGAGTGGTTCAATGTCTATAAAAAACTCAGATATTTTCAAGTAACCGAGAGAAGTTCAGATTGATAACTGTCAGAAGTTCACGTACTATCAGTGTGCATTTTGTACAAATTTAAAAATGGAGTGGCTCGATGTCTAGCACAAAGTAGGATTTTTTTCCGCTACTAAAAGAAATAAAACCAGGAAGTCCATATTAACAAGATGGAGAAGTTCGACAATTATAGAAAACTCATATTTTCCTCGTTATTAAAGAATGGAAACAAGAAGTTCAAAAAATAAAATAACAAGAAGTTCAACTTTTAAAATAGATTAAAAAGATGGAGAAGTTCATATTAAAGAGATGAAGAAGTTCGATGATTATAGAAACCTCAGATTTTTCTCGTTATGAGAGAATAGAACCAATAAGTTCAAAAATAAAATAACAAGAAGTTCAACTTTTAAAAATAGAGTGCGTCAAAATTCATAAAAAAGATTAATAAATTGAGATTAATATTCATAAAAAACCCAGATATTTTCACGTATCCGAGAGAAGTTTAGATTGATAACTGACAGAAGTTCACGTACTACACGGTGTGCATTTTGTATGAAAAAAGAATAAAAAAGCAAAGATTAAGAGTTTTCTTGTTATAAGTTCAAGTCATCGGTCGAAGAAAGTTAAAAAAATTATTGTGGTAGGGGTTTGTACAAAAGGAAAACCATTTGTGTAACACTAACGAATGGATAAGAAAAAGTACAAACAAAAATACGTCATAGAAGTTCAACGTGAAAACAGCAGGAAGTTCAACTACTGCACTGAATGAATTTCACATGAAAAACTTTTAAAATCGTCGCGAGTATGAAAAAAGATCAACACGGGAAAGTTGCGTGTCTACAACAGCTTTCCATTAGTATATCACTTTCTCAATTCCGCTGAGTGGATGGAGAGCTACGAGCAGTGGATGGAGATCTACGAGCAAAATAAGCACGTGAAAAATAGAGTGAAGTTCAAGTAGACATGCCGAGAAGTTCAAGTTCTTCACGCGGTGCATTTTTGAAAAATCTGTTTCGCGATAAAGGCAGAACGAATGATCTCGCTGTTTTTGAAATTACTTAAAAACGGTTAGGAATCAGAGAAAACCATAAATATAAAAAGTTTTGTATTTTCTGTAGCTTTTCAACGGTATATTATTTACCCCATTCCGATAAAGTTTGTAGAAATTACGGCGAAAATATGTTTTTAGCCGTTTTTGAAATTGACTTAAAACCGTATGGAATTAGGAGAAACAATACATAAAAAAAGTTTCGCATTTCCTCAAGCTTTCCAATGCCGTATCATTTGTTGCATTTAGACTTACGGTTAAAAAATTAGCTTGAAAATACAAACTCGGTGGAACTTGTACCATTTTCTAAATTACTTTTAATCCATTGAAAATTAGAAAAAACTTTCAACATGAAAAAGTGGCACACTTTCATAAGCTTTCCAACTCCATATTATTTGCCTCAATTGGATTAGCCATTTAGAAATGGCATCGAAAATACCAACTCGGCTGTTCCGTTTGCGAAATTTTACGATTTTCCAAATTACGCTTTAACCATAGGGAATTGGAGAAAACTTTAAACATGTGTAAGGAGCGGGTTTGCAGCAGCTTTCCAATGCCATATTATTTGCCTCATTCCAATAAACCTTTTAGAAATGTGATCGAAATTACGATTCACGTTTTTTGTGTGAAGAAAAAACGGTTTTCAAAACTGCTCTTAAACCGCTTACATTTTGCCAAAAAATTAACTTGGATCATGATACTTGTGTTCATAGCTTTCCAATGGTATATCACAAGCCCCATTTGGGCAAAGTTGGCGGAAGTTCAACCTAGCATAGGGGGAAGTTCAGGTCGAACTACTCACGCAGTAAAATTGCAAAAAACGCGAGTTCTTCATGACCCGAGTGCAAAATCCGCCTATGAGCGAGATTTCTATTTAAAACGGGTATTTAGTTGCTAAAAATCGTTTGCAGATTACACTTATATCACATAGAACACGACTAAGCAGAATAATTCACGCAGAGAGACACGGTTGCGAAGATAGCCCGAAGGTCGGGTTCGTACAGAGGGAAGTTCAGGTGCGTTACTCAGGCAGTTCAGGTTGTGATCAGACTATTATTCTGATCCCATGATCAGAATAGTGTTTATATATATATGCACACATACATACATACATACATACATACATAAACACTATTCTACCTGAACAGAATATGGGCTATTCTGTTTTGCGAAACAGAATATTATTCTGTTACCCTACTTGAACTGACGAATGTGACAGGTTGGCCTGACTTGGTTTTCTACCTGAACTGATGTTCCTGCGTGTTCGACGGGCGAAAATGGGTGACTCAACGGGGAGCTTTCGGGGTTCTCCGGCACGGTGCTGCTTGCCATTCGTTGCCAGAGATGACATGTACGGGGTTCCGCACGTGTGCGCGCTCACCTGGTCGCGTTTCCCGATCTCAAGTCACCGGAGGTGACAGCTTGGGCATTTGGCGGCGGATGTGTTGCGGGCGTTGCTGTTTACCGTGGTGTTCATAGCCGTCAAATTTACGTCCGGTTTGTTGTTTTGTGTGTTATTTGTAAGTGAGAATTATCGGTGTGTTAGAGTTTTTCGCAGATTCTTTCACTGTAATTTTTTATTAGAAGTTTTTGTGTTCTTGGTCATTTTCCATGTCCGCCATGCAAATGCGTTCTTGTTTTTCTGATGTTTTATTTTCGAATTGGCCTTGCAGGGAGGGAGATGAGGATTGTATGAATAGATTTGTGTTGTAAATTTTGTTTCTTGAGTTGTTTCTACCCCGGATTCCCATGTGATTTGGTGGTTGGCGGAGGTGTTGTGTGGTGGCTGACTGTAGCCTACGGTTTCTTGTAATCGAGTCAAACTGTGTAATTAAGTTGTGTGTTTTCAGTGTTGTTTTGAATTGCTGTCGTATGTGTAGTTGGACTGCTCCGTGTGAAAGTTGCATTTACTATGAGTTGACATCGGAGTAAGTATTTTCTACTGGCTGGCTACCCAAAACAACTGCGCTTTGAGTATAAAGCTCGAGCCCTCTGTCACTTTCATTCCACCAGCTGCCACAAAAAAAGCCAAATGGATCCTGAGCTGGGAGAGGTCACAGAGGAGGAAGGGGATGCCGTCGATGTGAGGGTTGTACTAGCGGAGCAGAGAAGGAGGAGGAGGAGGCGCAGGCGCAGGCAGAGGGAACGACGTGCTGCCGAGGAGGAAGTGGAGGTAGAGTTCAACAGATGCCTTGCGCGCGAGGTGATGGATACTTGCAACTCCAATGAACTAGAGCTACTTTTCCCAGAAGGCAGGGGAAGGAACCATATTTAGATCATCAGTTGGGCTAGGGCGAGAGCAGCGACGGCTCACATCCATCCACTAGGGCCAAATGACGTCGTTTCTTTGATCGTTATGACTGAAGTACTGATTTTTTCTGTTTTTAAGATTGTGTTTTGAGGGAGCAGTTGTCTATATCAGAAGTTGAACTGCTGCTTTATATGAAGTTGAACTGATTTGAGGGTCAAATGTTATATGGCTTGTATAATAACTATTTTCTACCAGCTGGCTGCCTACCTGCCTATTTATTATTTTTATAATCTGCGAGTCTTCCTGGCTATAATCCTATCCATCTATGCGTGGTGTGTGGCTCAGTCTCCCCCTCCTTTTTCTTCCTTCTTCCAGAATCAGATCTAGGTTGCTCCCTCTTCTCTCTGTTGTTTTTCTTCCCTTTTCCTGTGTTTCCCATGGAGGATTGTTCATGCGGATGTGTCGCAAAGATGGCGCATAGCTGACGACTGTGTGTATGAACCTGGTTTGGAGCTCACCGAGAGTCAGCGCCGTGGGCAACTTTCGTGTTTGCTGTACAACAACCATGAATTTCGTGCGCCCTATGTTTGCTGCCTGACGGTTGGGGACTTGGAGTAATCATGGGTATGTGTTTCTATTCTTTTTGTTTTCTTCTTTTTGTAGGTTTCATTTTGAATCCCATGGACTGAATCTGTAGTTTAGTTTTATCAATAGTTTGTCTATAATTTTTATTTGTTTCTGTCAGAAGTTAATAGTAGGGATTTGTGTGTGTATTTGTTCATTACTTAACAGTATTTATGCATTTTTATATAATCCTTGTTCTATTTTTGTCAGATGTTTTACTGTAGGGGTATTGATATGTTATTTCTTCAGTTTAGTCAGGTCATATGACTAGTTAGTTAGGTGTTTTTGTTTTGGTTCAGATATTTCTTTTCACTTTGTTATGCAACAGTTCCCACATCTGTGTAAATATTCAGTTATGTCATGTGTTCACTTTATTTTCTATTCCCATGCCCATTTGCAGAAAATGTCACCCATAATCAGGATTGTTGCTCCTAGTTCTGGGATATTGGAGATGGAGACTTCAAACAAAAACGGGTATCAGTTGATGGAAGTTGCCTACCACATCAACTTTGATGGTTGCATCAACCTAACTACTGGGTGAAGGAGTTTGGGGCAGAGTCTGGAATTGAGGATGGAGACGTGGTTATGGTTATGTTCTGTAGGGAAGATGACTCTCTGACGTTCAGAATTTATGTGATGTAGGTTTAAATGTGGCAACCGACGTTGGTTGTCAGATTTGTGTGTGTTTGACTATGTTGCAGTAAACTTTTTTAAACAATGCATATGAGATGGTTGATATGTTATTACCATATGGTTTGGAATATTTTTGTTCGTATGTTATTGTATGCGCTATTTTTTTAATGTAATGCTTCCTGTTTGGCTAAAGTAGAACTTTTTTATATTTTTTTTGAATTGGCACAATTTAAAGTTGAACTGATGTGCATAGCTTGCAGACAAAACATATACGCCGATGATGGATGTTGGACCCCTTGGGATGAATTTGTTGAACTTGCATGCTGTTAATGGTAGTACTGAACTATTTTTGGATGTCAATGGCAACCGCATTCGTTTGCTGTATAGCATTTTTTTACTATTGTCAGGAATTTAGAGCACACATTATTTTTTTAGTTGAATAGTGATAGTTATAGTATTTTTTAAAAGAATTTAATCTTGCTACATAGTACAATTTTACTTGAACCTTCTGAATTTTAGTAGTTGAACTTCTTAAAATTTTGTTTCTGAAATTTTTGTTACAATCTTCTACGTTGAAGTATGCTTTTATATAGTTATTTTTCAAAAAAAGGTTTGTTTGTTTAATTTTTTAATTTTTTCCAACTAACATGTGTTTGAACTTTTCTACATTCTTTTTTTTGAGAAGAATATTTTATGAGGGTTATTTTTAAATTATATGCATTTGTTCCTTTTAATTTGGTTCATGTCTGATCGGTAGGAATTTTGTATTGGGTTGTACTGTTGCATTGGGTCGTCCCTTGGAGGCATTGTTTTCGGCCCAGATAGGTCGTCCGCCCGGCTGTGCAGTGCAGCGTGCACGTGTGGTTTGGGTTTAGTCCCACCTCGCTAGGCGAGGGGGCTCTCGACCTGTTTATAAGCGTTGCCGAGTCCCACCTGTTGAACTCCTCTGAATACTTACCTGAGCGCTTATACACGGCGCTCGCTCTCTATCATGACCTGTGGGCCCTTGTCGATAGGCCCTGTGTTGGGGCGATTTACTAGGGATTCGCCAACGGTATCGCCGTGGGCTCGAGTTCAAGTGTCAACCTGAGTTGGGGCCTGCCTGTCTTTGGGCGGTCAATTTTTTTTTGGTTTTGAATCTAGTACTTGACTCCATCAGTAATTTGGACTGATACTTTTGTTGTAGTTCTTGTGAGTTTTGTCGAACTGCTCATTTGTCATTGAGTTTTCGTCTTTTTTTTGTTTTGTTCTTGTGATTATAGTCAAATTCTTCTAGTTTAATTTTTTTAGCATTATAGTACTTGCTTGTAAACTAAGTTGTACTGAGGGTTCATTCAATGTAGAACTTCTGTGTCTAGTCTAACATTTTTTCTGATGGATTTGTGAATTGATGCTTCTTTGTACCTTTTATATTAGTAAATCTGTACTGTCCATTCGATTGTACTTGTACTGTCATTCTTTAGTCTACCAGTGAGCAATATAAGCCACTGCTGATGCTTCTTAACTTTTCTGTTGTAATACTTGCTAATTTTCTAGCAGCTACATATGGATGAAAGACCATCACCGCACTGAGGGGCATAGTTGTACTATCACATCTTCCTTGTATGGACTTGCCCCATTATCTATC
>NC_041385.1:377720968-377743115 GCF_002162155.2 Triticum dicoccoides
CGAGGCCCAGCCAGGAACGAGCCGTAGCAGGCGACGACGCGGCGTGCCGCGGCCAGTGGCAGATCCAGAACAAAAATATCGTGGTGTCCACGTGCACATCGTATATACAAGGATGGACACCAAGCAATAATATGTATATATAAATAGGACACCCAACAACACAAATTATATGGCAATGAGATTTCTTACCAAAATAAATTGTTCACTTCCACTTGAAATACTAGTTGATTATGTAAATTTGAACAGTGCATAAGTACTCCAAACAATGCAAACAAATATGATCAGATCACGACATATGCCAATAGATTCTGAATGCCTACAAAAGAAAAAATAGACTTAGTACATATTAAGTAGACTTGTGCAATTAATCATAAAATTAATAGTATTACCTTTTAAAATAGCCCTCTACGTTCATTCATGACCTCAAAGCAATCAATGACTGCATCATTGGTAACTTTTCTCATTTCTTCTTTCTCCACATAGCAAATAAGGTCATGATTCAATGCATCATCACCAAGACGATTGCGCAAAAATGTCTTCACAAGTTTCATGCCCAAAAAACATCTCTCAACTGTAGTAGTGGCAAAAGGCAATACAAGTACCAGATTCACAAGCCGGTAAACCAAAGGATACACAATATGTTTCTTTGTCTCCACCATTTTTTGAGAGAGCTCACAAATATTATTTATGCTAGAGAAGCGATCATCTACTCGAATATCGACAATGTAAAGATGGAGGTGATTCTTAAGGTCCCTCAATTCTCCATCATCAAAATCTTTCGGATAAAGTCTAGCTAGATCCATCAAATGCTCTAAGTTGAATTCCTTGAATGGTTCTTTTGGGCTCAAAGCAGCTAAGCATATTAGTAGCTTAGAATTTTTCTCATTAAATCGGCTATCAAGTTCTTGAAGCAGCCAATCAATAACATCATTGAAACAATCCACCTCATAATGATGCTTATTAGTGATACCTATTTTTTGACGTGGCTTCTTTGAATTGACATATTGCTCTTCCATCTCCAACTTGGAAATCTCATGTTTGTCACAAAATACATATGCTTCACCCAAGACTGATTCCCATCCATTCCTCCTTAAATCATTCAATGAGTCTTTGGTTGACTGCACACAATGTACATCATTCACAATGTCTTGATTCTTCCTTTGTAGAGCCATTGATAATGTGTTTGTGATAGCCAATATAGTGGACATAAGCTGCAGGTAGAACACAAAATCAAATGATTGGAAATAAACAAGGAGACCACATGCTTTCCTTCTGTTTGCGTCATCCCTGTCTTCTTCTTCCATGTATTCTAGCACTTTGATAACTGCAGGGAACAAATCAATCAAACTCTTCAGAGTCCTCTGGTGAGAACTCCATCGGGTGTCTCCGGGTCTTTGAAGTGCTAGCTCTTGATTTAATCCCATCCCACTTTGAAGTACACCACAACCTTAGGCTCCACGCACTTGTTCCTTATATTTGTCTCGAATCATGTCCTTTCTCTTTGAAGATCCAGAAACAACATTCAACAATACAGAGATTGTTGGGGATATAACTATTAGGTATGACCCGCCCAGGAGGGGCCGGGTTATACCTATGGCAATTCAAGATATGAAGCCCAAGACGACACTTGAAGATGGAGGTTCAGTTAAGGGCCCAAGCCCAAGGGCGACTCAAGGCCCGTAGAGATAAACCGCCATATGTATGTAACTTGTGTTGTAAGGCAAGAATAGAGAGAGACCGAGCCGAACACTATTTATGAGCCGGCCGGGACTCTGTGAGCCGCTGGGCGTCGACCTCTATATATAAAGGGACGACCCGGCGGTGGTTCAGGGCAAGGAACATCAGATCGAGAGCTAGGTCAAGCGGATTCCCTCCCTGGTAATCGAGACATAAGTAATCCCACCTCAAACTGGATTAAGCCATTACCTTCACCACAAGGGGCCAAACCAGTATAAACTCCCGTGTCCTTTTCCCGTTTTAACCCCTTTAAGCTTCCTAGTTGCGATGGCTCCACGACTAAGTCCTTTCACTAGGACATCTGCCGTGACAATTCCACGATAGTTGGCACCCACCGTGGGACCAGCGCATGGTGGATTTGAGTTCTTGAAGGGCAGCTTCGAAGGGCTCAAGGGATACAGTATGGGTCGTATGACCAGGAGTCGTCGCGGCAAGCTCTACATTGACGATGCGGGCTGGGGCCCCGACGCCGGCTCAATTGAGTACGGGTACCGGGTCGCCTTCGGCGGAATCCATGTCTTGATCGGCTAGATCGGCGAGCCGGGCCCTGAGCCGGACATCTACACCGGCATCGTTGAGACAGCTCAGCGCGCGAGACCCGTCCGGGCTCGGCCTGCCCTGAAGCGTGCCTTCGTGGGATGCATCCATGGAGGGGAACTTTCTGAAAGATCTATGTCTGGCAGTGAGACGGCCATCTACTCTTATGGTGAGTCGTCCACGGGTGAAATGGATTCGTTGTATCAATTGCAAGATGGTGGGCTTGGGGGCTATTCCGATGGCAGCAATATTCCGGACCCCTTTGAGCCGCCAAGCAGAGTTGGGATCTTCATGGTTGGCATGCAACCTGTTCAAAACTCTACGGCTGCGGCAGCGATAACCTCCGGGTCAGCGGCAACCAATGCAGGACGCCCTGCGCGCCCGCTGACTCAGGTGCTGATGGATCTCATGGATAAGATGACAACTCTATTAACCGCCGTGGTCAACCCGGCGGATCAAGCTCAACATGATGTGGAAGTGGCACAGTTAAAGCAGGATATAGTGCAGGCTAAGGAAGACCTGGCGGCGGAAGACGTCAGGATGACCGCAGAGCGAGCGGCTGTGAACGCTCAAGCTCAGCGGATTCAGTCGCAGGCTTTCCAGCTCATGATGGTTCAGAACGCGTCAAATGAGGTCATGAGGAGAAGGTACCAGAAGACCCAATCCCGTTTGCCTCCGGTTTATGATCCTCGAAACCTCTTCTGTACACCTGGTGCAGGGCCCAGTAACCTGCTGGAGGTAAACCGGGTTGCAACGCCCGGGGCTGGGACGCCGGTTCAACCACGGGTGATGTAACCTCCTCGTATGAATACTGCTCCACCTCATTATGTACCAACACCACCGGGTCATTATTCTAACCCTTTGGAGAACATGATCGCTACGGCGGCACGATTGGCGGCTCTCCCGGTGGAGGGCGACTCCCGACAGCGGTTGAAACACGAAGGGTCAGAGAACTTCTTCAGACGGCTCTGGTGCAGCAGGAGGCATATTCTTATAGTCGAGACAGGATTCACTCGACCCCTCGCCCAAGCCGGAGCCCAAGTTATAGTAGGCACATGGATTCAGCAGCCATTTCAAGCAACGCCCGGCGCAGTGACCAACCGTGTGGGCATGACACGGCGCGTGATGGAGCTCCTAACTTGGTTGATCAGGACAAGAGACGTCAAGAGGCTGAGCGGGTGGCTCAACAGGCGGCTGAGCAGGCGGCTCAACGAGCGGCTTACCAGTCTTTTCCGGTTTATCCAACGACTTCTATTGAGGTAGGCATGACCACTAGGACCGGAGGTGTCCCTTGTGTGGTGCCGGCTCTGCGTAACGAGCGTTTGCCCAAGGATTTCAAGGGGCCTTGAAAGGTGCCTAATTACACGGCCTACTTACAGCCCGGGGCATGGATTGAAAGCTATGAGATGGCCATGTAACTACTGGAAGTCAGTGATGCTGCAATGGCCAAGTACTTAACCATGATGTTGGATGGAACGGCCCGCACTTGGTTGAAGGGGCTGCCACCTAATTCCATTGATTCATGGGCAGAGTTAAAGGCACGGTTTATTCAGAACTTCAAAGACACATGCAAGCAGCCCATGTCAATTGTGGATTTGACTAACTGCAAGCAAGAGGAGGGCGATTCCACGACCCATTGGGTACATCGGGTCAAGGCCATAATACATTCATCTGATAAGATGGATGCCGGCTCTGCGGTCTTAATGTTGGAGAAAAATTGCCGTTTTACACCTCTGAAAATGAAGCTGGGGCAGCTCAAGCACGATTGTAATGACATGGGCCAGCTAATGGCGGCTCTAGTCAAATACGCCGACTCTGATAGTACCATGGATCCCAAGTCTGACGATGAGAAGACAAGGAAGGGAAAGAAGAACTGCAATGCCAAGGGTCCTCAACATAACCCGACAAATCAAGGAGGCAATAATAAACGTAAGGCTGATGGTAGCTCAGAGTTTGTGGCTAACACCAATGCGTGGGGCAACAATGAACGACGTAAGGGGAGACCACCTCCTCGGTTCGGCGGGTCAGGTCCCACTCTTGAGCAGTTGCTAAATGAGCCCTGTCCAAGGCACACTACTCGGCAGAAACCGGCCACTCGCCTATGGAAGGACTGTACGATCATGAAGGCTTTCAAGAACTCTAACATGTTTGACAGCAATCATGGGCCGGGCGGCGGCTCAGGTGGCGGCGGTTTTCATGGCCCGGGCGGCGGTTCAAATTCCAATTTTAATGCTCTCAAGGTAATCAAGGTGGTTATAATCAGCAATCTAGCTAGGAAGGTCAGCAGCAGCAGCAATCTGGATATCAGAGTAATCCAAAGCAACTGAATGGTGAACAGTATCATGTGTTTACCACCAGTTTGTGCAAACGGGACCAGAAGCTTCATAAGAGGGCTATGAACGCTGTTGAGCCGGCAGTTCCTCGTTATTTGAGATGGTCTGAGCAGCCTATTCTATGGAGTAGGGACCCTCCCCGGGTTGACAATCCGGGTCACTTGGCCTTGGTGGTGGCACCTCAGGTTGGAGGATATAAATTCACTAAGGTGCTCATGGATGGAGGCAGTAGCATCAATATCCTCTATTATGAGACTTTTCATCGCATGGGGTTGACTGATAAAAATCTCAAGACTTCCAACACTGTTTTTCATGGAGTGGTCCCTTGTAAGTCGGCTTACCCAGTGGGTAAGATTGGGCTAGAAGTGGCCTTTGGAGATGAGCATGATTCTAGGGCTGAGAAGTTAACTTTTGAGGTGGTCAAAATCAAGAGCCCGTATCATGCCCTGTTTGGACGGCCGGCTTATGCCAAGTTCATAGCATGGCCGTCTTATGTTTATCTGCAGCTCAAGATGCCGGGTCATAAGGGCACCATCACAGTGCATGGGAGTTAGAAGATAGCCTTCGAATGTGAGGAAGGCGATGCTGCTTACGCTGAATCTGTTTGTGCAACAGAGGAGTTGAAGTTCTATAAGGACAATGTTGACCCGGCGGACATGACGTCTTTGAAGAAGCCAACCACAGAGCATGAGCCGGTGATGAATTTTAAGTCGGCCCATGACACCAAGCTTGTTGATTTTGTTCCAGGCGACTGATCTAAGCAGTTCAGTATCAGTGCTAATCTGGATCCCAAATAGGAAAGCGCGCTCATCGAGTTCATCCATGAGAACTGGGATATCTTTGCATGGAAACCTTCTGACATGACGGGTGTACCGAGAGAACTCGCTGAGCACACTCTCAATATTGATCCAAAATTTAAGCCGGTCAAGCAGTTTCTTCGGCGGTTCAGTGAGGAGAGGCGTAAGGCCATTGGTGAGGAAGTGGCCCAGCTCTTGGCGGCCGGGTTCATTGTTGAAGTTTTTCATTCGGAGTGGTTGGCTAACCCAGTGCTTGTGCTTAAGAAGAATGGCACCTGGTGTATGTGTGTGGATTACACGGACTTAAACAAGGGTTGTCCAGCTAATCCTTTCGCTCTCCCTCGTACTGATCAAATCATTGATGCTACAGCGGGTTGTGAGCGTTTGAGTTTTTTGGATGCTTATTCTTGTTATCATCGAATCAAGATGGCAGTTAAGGACCAGGAGAAGACAGCTTTTATTATTATGTTTGGAGCCTTCTGCTATGTGTCTATGCCTTTTGGGCTTAAGAGTGCCCAGGCGACTTATCAGCGATGTGTGCAGAACTGTCTTCACAGTCAGATTGGGCGCAATGTTCATGCTTATATGGACGACATTGTGGTGAAGTCCAGAGAGAAGGAGACCTTGATAGATGATCTAAAGGAAACCTTTGATAATCTCCGGGTCTACAAGATGATACTTAACCCGGCCAAGTGCATTTTTGGTGTGCGAGCAGGCAAGCTTTTGGGTTTTCTGGTTTCTAACAGAGGCATTGAGGCTAACCCAGAGAAGATCAAGGCAATCACCTCTTTGGCTAAGCCGGCGTGTATCAATGATGTTCAGCGTGTGGTGGGTCGTATTGCTGCTTTAAGCCGGTTCATAAGCTGGTTAGGTGAGAAGGCCATACCGCTGTATCAGATGATGAAGAAGATAGACGACTTTGTCTGGAGTGATGCTGCTAACGCTTCCTTTGAAGATTTGAAGAGACAGCTAGCTGAGCCGCCGGTCCTTGCTACTCCCATTGATAAGGAGCCATTATTGTTATATGTGGCTGCTAACACACGTGCTGTCAGTGTGGCCATCATGGTGGAGTGCAAGGAGGCTGGCAAGGAGCATCCGGTTCAATGCCTGGTTTATTACATCAGAGAGGTGCTTATTGAGTCCAAGCAAAGGTATCCACATTAGCAGAAGCTCATTTATGGGGTGTTCATGGCGAGCCGGAAGCTTAAGCAATATTTCCTGGGTCATCCCATCACTATGGTCAGTTCTGCTCCTTTAGGAGATATCATTCTAAACAGAGAAGCCACAGGACGAGTCGCCAAGTGGGCCATTGAACTTGGGCCTCATGGTTAAAGTATGTGCCACGCACTGCTATCAAGTCTCAAGCATTGGTGGACTTCATCAACTACTGGACAGAGCTGCAGATTCCTGAAGAGAAGCCGGACAACACATATTGGACTATTCACTTTGATGGGTCCAGGTGATTGGAGGGCTCGGGGGCTGGAGTTGTTTTAGCTTCCCCTCGAGGTGACAAATTTTGTTATGTGCTACGGTTGATGTTTCCCTGTACTAACAATGCAGCTGAGTATGAGGCCTTGCTCCATGGTCTTCGGATGGCTAAGGAGATGAGCTTAAGCCTGGTAAGGTGCTTTGGCGACTCAGATTTGGTGGCTCAACAAGTATCAGGCAAGTGGGACTCCAAGGATCCTCTCATGGCGGCTTATCACCGTGAAGTTGATGCCATTGCTGGACACTTTAAGGGTTACCAAGTGGAGCACATTGATCGCAGAAAGAATGAGGCGGTTGATGCTTTAAGTTGGCTGGGGTCTTAGCGTAAGCCGGTGCCACCTAATACTTTCTTGGATATTCTGCATAACCCTTCTGTCAAGTTGCCTACAGAGGAAGACTTGGTTGTTCCTGACCCAGAAGCACAATTGGTGGCGGCTCTTCATGTCATCCCAGATTGGACAGTGCCATACTTGGCTTACATGACCCGGGGTGAGTTGCCTGAGGATGAAACCTTGGCCAGGTAGATAACCCGGCGGTCTAAGTCGATGACAATTGCCAATGGCGAGTTGCATCGCAGTGTCACTGGAGCTTTTTAACGCCGTGTCTCTCCCGAGGAAGGTCAAGAAATTCTTCGTGATATTCATGAAGGGGATTGTGGCCATCATGCCGGTTCAAAGTCTCTTGTGGCCAAAGCTTTTCGTCATGGGTTTTATTGGCTGACGGCTCACGCTGATGCGGAGGATCTGGTCAGTAAATGTGACGGTTGTCAGAAGTTCTCACGACGGGCTCACATGATGGCTCAAGAATTGAGGATGATTCCAATTACTTGGCCGTTTGCAGTCCGGGGACTCGACATGGTTGGGCCTTTCAAAAGGTCCAAAGATAAAAAGACCCACCTCTTGGTGGCGGTTGACAAATTCACAAAGTGGGTCAAGGTAGAGCCAGTTAGTAAGTGTGATGCAGCCACATCGGTTCAATTCATGAAAAAGGTGATCTTTCATTTTGGCTTTCCACACAACATTATAACTGACAATGGTACTAATCTGTCCAAAGGCGCCATGGAGGAATTTTGTCAACGTGAGCATATTCGGCTTGATGTTTCATCAGTAGCTCACCCCCAATCCAATGGTCAAGTTGAAAGAGCCAATCAGGAAATCTTGAAGGGCATCAAGCCCCAGCTTTTCGTTCCTTTGCAATAGACACCGAGTTGTTGGGTCGAGGAGTTACCCTCTGTGATATGGAGCATCAATACTACCCCTAACAGGTCTACGAGTTATACGCCTTTCTTCATGGTTTACGGAGCCGAGGCGGTTGCTACGTCTTGAGCTTGCGTTGGTTTTCCTTGAAGAGGAAAGGGTGATGCAGCAAAGTAGTGTAAGTATTTCCCTCAATTTTTGAGAACCAAGGTATCAATCCAGTAGGAGGCTCCTCAAAAGTCCCACACACCTACACAAACAAACAAGAACCTCGCAACCAACGCAATAAAGGGGTTGTCAATCCCTTCACGGCCACTTGCAAAAGTGAGATCTGATAGAGATAATATGATAAGATAAATATTTTTGGTATTTTTATGATATAAATTGGAAAGTAAAAAGATGCAAATAAACGTAGATGGAAAACTTTATATGATAAAAGATAGACCCGGGGGCCATAGGTTTCACTAGTGGCTTCTCTCAAGATAGCATAAGTATTACGGTGGGTGAACAAATTACTGTTGAGCAATTGATAGAAAAGCGCATAGTTATGAGATTATCTAGGCATGATCATGTATATAGGCATCACGCCCGTGACAAGTAGACCGAAATGATTCTGCATCTACTACTATTACTCCACACATCGGCCGACTCCTGCCTGCATCTAGAGTATTAAGTTCATGAAGAACAGAGTAACGCATTAAGAAATATGACATGATGTAGAGGGATAAACTCATGCAATATGATATAAACCCCATCTTTTTATCCTCGATGGCAACAATACAATACGTGCCTTGCTGCCCCTGCTGTCACTGGGAAAGGACACCACAAGATTGAACCCAAAGCTAAGCACTTCTCCCATTGCAAGAAAGATCAATCTAGTAGGCCAAACCAAACTGATAATTCGAAGAGACTTGCAAAGATAACTTAATCACACATAAAAGAATTCAGAGGAGATTCAAATATTTCTCATAGATAAACTTGATGATAAACCCACAATTCATCGGATGCCGACAAACACACCACAAAAAGAGTTACATCGAATAGATCTCCAAGAAGATCTAGGAGAACTTTGTATTGAGATTCAAAGAGAGAGAAGAAGCCATCTAGCTAATAAGTATGGACCCGAAAGTCTGTGGTAAACTACTCACAACTCACCGGAGAGGCCTTGGAGATAATGTAGAGGCCCTCCATGGTCGATTCCCCCTCCGCGGAGCGCCGACGAAGGCTCCAAGATGGGATCTCGCGGATACAGAAGGTTGCGGTGGTGGAAATAGTTTTTCATGGTGCTCCTGAATGTTTTCGGGGTACGTGGATATATATAGGAGGAAGAAGTACGTAGGTGGAGCAACAAGGGGCCCACGAGGGTGGGGGCGCGCCGGGTACCCTCGTGGCCGCCTCGTTTGTTGCTTGACGTCCACTCCAAGTCCCGTGGATTACGTTTGTTCCAAAAAGATCGCTCCCGAAGGTTTCATTCCGTTTGGACTACGTTTGATATTCCTTTTCTTCAAAACACTGAAATAGGCAAAAAAACAGCAATTCGGGCTGGGCCTCCGGTTAGTATGTTAGTCCAAAAAAATGATATAAAAGTGTAAAGTAAAGCCCATAAACATCCAAAACGGGTAATATAATAGCATGGAACAATCAAAAATTATAGATACGTTGGAGACGTATCAAGCATCCCCAAGCTTAATTCCTGCTCGCCCTCGAGTAGGTAAATGATAAAAACAGAAGTTTTGATGTGGAATGCTACCTAGCATATTTCTCAATTTAATTTTCTTTATTGTGGCATGAATGTTTAGATCCAAATGATTCAAAATAAAAGTTCATATTGACATAAGAAATAGTAATACTTCAAGCATACTAACTAAGCAATCATGTCTTCTCAAAATAACATGGCATTAGAAGGTTCATCCCTACAAAATCATATAGTTAGGGTATGTTCCATTTTCATCACACAAAATACTCCCATCAAGAACAACCCCGGTTTCAGCCAAGCAATTGGTTCATACTTTTAACGCGCTTTAGCTTTTTCAACTCTCACGCAGTACATGAGCGTGAGGCATGGATATAGCACTATGGGTCTTTCTTTTTTTATTTAGCCTTTCTCTTTTTTTATTTGGCCTTCCCTTTTTTTATTTTGCCTTTTATAGGGACAATGCTCTAATAATGATGATCATCACACTTCTATTTATTTACAACTCATGAGTTACAACTCAAAATTAGAACAAGATATGACTCTATATGAATGCCTCCAGCGGAGTACCGGGATGGCAAATGAATCAAGAGTGAAATGTATGAAAAATTATGCATGGTGGCTTTGCCACAAATACGATGTCAACTACATGATCATGCAAGGCAATATGACAATGATGATGCGTGTCATGATAAACGGAACGATGGAAAGTTGCATGGCAATATATCTCGGAATAGCTATGGAAATGCCATAATAGGTAGGTATGGTGGCTGTTTTGAGGAAGATATAAGGAGGTTCATGTGTGATAGAGCGTATCGTATCACGGGGTTTGGATGCACCGGCGAAGTTTGCACCAACTCTCAAGGTGAGAAAGGGCAATGCACGGTACCGAAGAGGCTAGCAATGATGGAAAGGTAAGAGTGCGTATAATCCATGGACTCACATTAGTCATAAAGAACTCATATACTTATTGCAAAAGTTTTATTAGCCCTTGAAGCAAAGTACTACTACGCATGCTCCTAGGGGGGAGGTTGGTAGGAGTTAACCATCGCGTCTCCCCGATCTCCACTCAAGGGAAGGCAATCAAAAGAGCACTCCATGCAATAAATTTGTTACACAACTTTTACCATACGTGCATGCTATGAGACTTTCCAACTTCAACACAAGTATTCTTTAAATTCACAATCACCCAACTAGCATGACTCTAATATCACCACCTCCATATCTCAAAACAATTATCAAGCATCAAATTGATCAGAGCATCCAATTCACATCCTATAATAGTTTTTATTATACCCAACTTGGATGCCCATCATTCTAGGACTAATTTTATAACCATAGAAAATACCATGCTGTTCTAAGAGACTCTCAAAATAATATAAGTGAAGCATGAGAGATCAACAATTTATACAAAATCAAGCCACCGCCGTGCTCTAGAAAATATAAGTGAAGCACATAGAGCAAAACTATCTAGCTCAAAAGATATAAGTGAAGCACATAGATTATTCTAATAAATTCCAAATCATGTGGGTTTCTCCCAAAAGGTGTGTACAGCAAGGATGATTGTGGTAATCTAAAAAGGAAAGACGAAGACGAAGACATATATCATGTGGTGAATAAAAATATAGCTCCAAGTAAGAACAAAACAATGCTCCATACACACCTCAACAAAATGGCATTCTAGAGCGCAAGAACAGAACCCTCATTGAGATGGCTCGAACAATGCTCGACGAGTACAAGACACCAAGAAAGTTCTGGCCTGAAGCTATTGATACAGCATGTCACATCATCAACCGTGTTTACATCCACAAGCTTCTGAGCAAAACATCCTATGAGCTCCTTACTGGCAAGAAGCCAAATGTCAGCTACTTCAGAGTCTTTGGTGCTAGGTGCTGGATCAAGGATCCCCATCACAAGTCAAAATTTGCACCTAAACCTCATGAAGGCTTCATGCTCGGTTATGGAAAGGACTCGCACTCTTATAGAGTCTTCAACCTCTATCACTAGAAAATCATTGAAACTGTGGACGTGCGATTTGATGAAACCAATGGTTCACAAAGAGAGCTCCTGCCAAGTACACTTGATGAAGCTCCGTCCAGCGAATCAATCAAGCTGATGGGAACAGGTGAAATCATGCCCTCTGAAGCACAGCCTGAAGAGGAACTTATCATTTCTGCACCAAACCATACTGAAGACAATGCTCAGACTGAAGACAATGCTCAGACCGAAGACAATCGTCCCAATGATGACAATGATCAGCAAGAGCAAGGTCTTCGTCCAGTTCATCCTCGTGTTGCTAATGAAGTACAAATTGAGAAGATAATTGATAGAATCAATGCGCCTGGTCCACTTACTCGCTCAAGAGCAACACAGTTAGCAAATTTCTATGGGCATTTTTCATTTGTGTCAATATCAGAACCCAAGAAAGTTGCTGAAGCCTTTATGGAACCTGAATGGATTCAAGCCATGCAAGAAGAACTTCAACAGTTCAAGCTGAATAATGTTTGGGAACTTGTCAAGCGCCCTGACCCTCGCAAGCATAACATTATTGGCACAAAATGGATATATCGAAACAAGCAAGATGAGCATGGTCAAGTCGTCAGAAACAAAGCACGTCTTGTGGCTCAAGGATACACTCAAGTTGAAGGAATTGACTTCGATGAAACATTTGCTCCTTTGGCTAGGCTTGAAGCTATTCACATACTGCTAGCCTATGCAAACCACCATAACATCTTACTATATCAAATGGATGTGAAGAGTGCATTCCTCAACGGAAAAATTGAAGAAGAAGTGTACGTTGCTCAACCACCTGGCTTTGAAGATCCAGAACATCCTGATATGGTGTACAAGTTAAACAAAGCACTGTATGGCCTCAAACAAGCTCCTCGCGCTTGGTATGATACGATCAAAGACTTCCTGAAGAGCAAATGCTTCAAACCTGGATCCCTCGATCCCACACTCTTCACGAAGACATATGATGGTGAACTGTTTGTGTGCCAAATATATGTGGATGACATTATCTTCGGCTGCACCAACCAGAAGTATAGTGATGAGTTTGGATACATGATGCAAGAGAAATATCATATGTCCATGATGGGTGAGCTGAAGTTCTTCCTTGGTCTTCAAATTCGTCAGCAAAGGAATGTCATCTTCATATCTCAAGAAAAATATCTCAAAGACTGTCTGAAGAAGTTTGGAATGCAAGATTGCAAAGGTTACACGACGCCAATGCCAGCCAAACACCATCTTGGTCCCGACGACAATGGTAAAGAGTTCAATCAAAAGGTTTACCGCTCCACGATTGGTTCCTTACTTTACCTAGGTGCATCTAGGCCAGATATCATGCTTAGTGTTTTCATGTGTGCTCGATTCCTAGTGGAACCAAAGGAATCACATCACTTAGCTGTGAAGCGAATTCTTAGATATTTGGCTTACACCCCAACACTCGGATTATGGTATCCAAAGGGCTCAAGATTTGATCTGGTTGGATTCTCGGATGCTGATTATGCTGGAGACAAGGTTGATCGCAAGTCTACATCAGGCACATGTCACTTTCTGTGACGATCACTTGTCTGTTGGTCTTCAAAGAAGCAAAACTGTGTATCACTCTCAAATGCTGAATCTGAATACATTGCTGCTGGATCTTGCTGCGCTCAGCTTCTATGGATGAATCAAACTCTCAAGGACTATGGCATCAATCTGAAATAAGTACCTCTCTTCTGCGTCAACAAAAGTGCTATCAAGATTGCCAACAATCCAGTCCAGCACTCAAAGACAAAGCACATTGAAATTCATCATCACTTTCTCAGAGATCATGTCATGAAGAAAGATATTGACATCATTCATGTCAACACTGAAGAGCAAGTGGCAGATATCTTCACAAAGCCCTTGGATGAGAAAAAGTTTTGCAAGTTACGGTGTGAGCTAAATATCTTGGAATCATCAAATGTCCTGTGATCAGGCACACATCCTAACACTTATGCATGTTGATGACTTAGATGTGCAACACACGAAGTAAAGTATATCTTCAATCAATGAAGACTTACATTCTGAGTGTGAATACATTAACGTGGAATTTGACTTCGGAGTGCCACGATAATTGTGCGCCGTGTCTGGGTCTAATACTTCCTATACCGTGGGTAACGCCACCACCAAATTTCTTGGTTTGAAGTGTTTCACTCATGGCGTTATTGTTGCAATATCTTCGCATTTGGTTTGTCTTCAACTTTCAACTTATC
Source organism: Triticum dicoccoides (assembly GCF_002162155.2). NCBI lineage: Eukaryota > Viridiplantae > Streptophyta > Magnoliopsida > Poales > Poaceae > Triticum > Triticum dicoccoides. The sequence goes on from NC_041385.1 coordinate 377,734,988, forward strand.
TTCATGATTTACTTCACTATGTCGATTTGATTGCTTTCTCATATATATATATATACCAGTATTCTGTCCTCTACAACATTCACTTATAGCTATGTCTTCCTTGTTGAATCTTTTGAACTAAGTGAATGTGATCGGACCCTAATCTCTCTATGCTTACTATCTCAAAATTTATCTGTCCAAATCATATGCATTCTATTGAAACTGTCGAATGTCTTCTCTGCATCCGTGTCAGCAAAAGACACAGAGACAAACATCAAGTCTTTTTAAATGATTCATCTTTATTGTTGAAATCCGGAGAAGCCGGAACAAGCATCCGACAAACTTGGCGGGCGTGGGAACGTGGGACAACTCTGAGTATGTTGCATGCTTGCCACGTGTCCCTTAGATGTGAACAGGTAGGGGCACCTGCGTAATTGCGCTATGCCGCACACCTTCTTATAAATACGTGTCCCATGTGGTCAAGAAAACCTTCTTCCACCTCTCCACCTCGTCAAAACCCTAGCGCCACCGCTAGCTCGCGACGACGCTGGCGACGAAGCGCTTAGCTGCCGCGACTTCTCCGACGCCGTCCTCACGTCGGCCGCGGACATCGTCCTCTCCGCCGCCGCCGTAGGTGTCCTCCGTCGCCAAGTTAGGGCACGGTGGATTGAACTGCTCGTCTCCTATTCATCCCATCTAGCAGTTCTTCGTGTGGTAAATATAACTCTATTTTTTACCATCTTTTTGATCCTCAATGATACATCTTATTTACCCAAATTGGTTTCTGCCTATACGATGTTAGATCTATTCTGTCTGCATCTCATACTGCCTAGTATATTCACTTAAGCTTCATATCTAGTTAGATTCCTCACTTGTACTTATTCATGGATTCGTACAAATCTGGAACCAACTCTCAACATATAAGTGAATGTCTTCGCATCATGAGGTCAATGTCTTCAAACTGATTTATCTTCAAATCTTCTGAGAATGCATATGACCTCTTCCCCTTCCCTCGCATCTCTAATGCTGTCACATGTACATGTCCGTGGGAGAATCCCTTGGTTCTCATAGTATGCATTCGTTTGCAGAATTCCTACAGCAACACATTAACTCTCCTGAAGCTAGTTCCTGTTTGACCAGCAAGCGAAAGCCCTTGAAGCCTTTGAACGTATTGAAGCCATTCAGTTTGAAGTTCATGGCTGCGGAGAAATCAGTAAGGAAGGGTGGCAGACAGCGTCGAGGGGGAACATCAAAAGATTTGCCTGATGACCTCGCAGGAATTTACAAGACAGATCTTGAAGAGGATTATAATCAGCGCAAGACCCGAATCCAATGGATTCGACGATATTGGGCTGAACAATGGTTCAAGTACAAGTTCGTGACCCAGGAATATGCTGAGAAGAATGCTATTAAAAGTCCTTGGGGTGATATTCTCTATCGAGGCCTTCCACCCAAGAACAGAGCTGAAGCTGTTGCACATGATTTCTATCCTTGTATGGTCCGTGGACCACAGCCTGAAAATGCCGACCCATCATCACTGCTCTGGTGTCGTGATGATAATCTCTTCAAGTGCAACTTCCAGCACACAAAGGCATCGGCCAAGGAAAACAAGAAGTCATTGGGATTAGACTTCAACCCTGGTCCCTCTGCTCCCCGTGCTGACGGCTCACGTGATGCAGAACCCAATATCATCGGCCCCTTTTCAAACCTTGATGGCCTCATCACATACATCTTGGTCCAGGGTGCCAGAGTAGATCATTCTGATAATGATGCTGATACTGATGAAGCCCCAGCTCCTCCTCCAAGGCCGTAGAAGCCAAAGAAAACTAAGGCTTCACAATCTGCGATGACAATATTGCAGATGATGCTCTTGAGCAACTGATCAAGAGCAAGGAAGAAGCAGAGATCTTCAATAATTTGCCTCTCTTTGACGTGGCAATCATCCATAACTTCATTGATGAGTGGTTTGACACACCAAATCTCAGCTTTGATGATTTGCAACTTCCCATTGGCCTCAGCGTCTCCTTCAATGGCGCTATTGCTTCTGAGCTAGCTATTGCTCAGCGCATCGTCGAACTGAAGCACAAGATCAACTATGAAAAGGCTCAGTTCAAGAAGCATGTGGCCAAGCTCAGCGTGCAAGATGTCAAAAACTTCAAGATCATGTTGCACGAGCTCAAAGAAGCCTTTCACAAGAAGCGTGAAGAAGCTCGAGGCTCTCGAGAGCGCATGAAGAATCTGGCTGACAAGTGTGTGCTAGCCTACAATGAGGCTGAGAAGCGCAAGGCTCTTGGTCGTCCTGGCATCGACCCCAGAATGGCTGCAAAGAAGAAGAAGCTATCAACTGTCCAACCTGCACCTTCGAGGCAGGATGAACCTCACATAGTCTTCCCAAGCAGCATGACTGGCTCGAGGCCAAAGGCCATGTCAACCGCTTTAGAACAGAAGAAGACGAGGGCTGTAGAGGCTGAAGCCAGCAAAAAGGAAAACCTCAGAAGCCTCTGATGCTGCTCCCTCCAAGAAGAAGCGCAAGATCAAGAAGAATAGGGCTGCTCCCACAGAGCCCTTAGTTGTTGAACCTATCTCAGTGGTTCGCATTGCATCTGAACACCAAGAACGACGGATGGTTGTTCATGAGCCTGCTTCCACACAGGCTTATGAAGCTGAAGACATTCCAGCAGTTGATCCCATCGCTGCTGAAGACATTGGTCACCATGACAATGTTGAAGATGATGACGTTCTTCCTCAGATCGAGCACAACTTGGTATCATCGCCTGTTCTCACGAACAACGAAATCATCAGTATTGGTCGTCCTCTAACGCCAATTGCTCAGGATGCATCATGGGCTGATTGCCCACAACAACAAGACTCCCCCAGTACTCCCCAACAACAACAAGTCACACCACCTGTGCAAGTTGAAGAGGATGAGGCCCAGCCAACTCCATCTCCAAAGGTGTCGCCTGTATTACAAAGGCTTCGCAAAGGACCAAGGACTCAAGCCCCTCTTCTGAGTGTTCCAGAAGGAGAAGAGCACCACCAATCTGTTGCACGTCAAGTGTTTCCAGATGCCACTCCAACTGTGAATATCTCCGTGTCTGAAGCCAAAGCTGCTGAAGACAATCCGGCTGCATCAGCCGATGACGAACAAGAAGAAGGACGTGTCCCTACTCCCCCCATTACTGAAGAAGCTGTTCCTGAAGTGAACGTGCCAGTACCAGACCCTCCAGCTCATCAAGTGGAGGTTGAAAATCTTGAGGCTGCCATCACCAAGACAAATGAAGCCCATGACGTTGTCATGACTGAAGCTAGTGTGGAGCCTGCACCAACCAATATGCCAGAAGCCAATGCTTCAACTGCTCCTGAAGCTTCTGTTGTGCAGCCTGAAGCCACTGTTATTGCCACAACTCCTGTTCCGCCACCAAGGCCCCATACAATTGAGAAAGCATACAGCCATGGCCAGCTAATCACTGTCAGATGGCCCGTTCTGTTCCTCCGCCTCATGTCTCTGGTCCTCAATTTGATTATCACATTGAGCATAGGCCTCAGGTCTAGAAACCAAAGCCAAGACTGCCAAGGTTTCCAGGTACTGCCACATCTACAAGGTCCTTCAATGCAAATGGCTTCAAAAGCCACAACACCTTCTTTGACAGCGCAAAGAACCCCTACTCAAGGCCAAGAATATCATCTGATCATTTCTGGAGTCATCAGCAGCGAAGCTATTACTCCTGCGTTCTGTATGATCAAGGGCACATTTTCCCTCATATGCGCCTCGACACTGAAGCCATTGCAGGACTGCCATGCTTAGAAGAAGCACTTGACTGCTTTTGTGATGCAGGTCTGCTCAGCTTTGTGACAGACAAAGAACATTGGAATGAGGAACTTCTGCTTCAATTCTATGCTACCCTCCACATTCGCGTCTACAATAGGGATACAAAAACATGGGTTCTCGAGTGGATGACAGGAAATGTTCATCATGAAGCTAAAGCTCTTGACATCATTGAGCTTACAGGGTTATCCACTCTCGGAGAGCTGTATGAACCTGGTTGTCAACACCACCGCAATGCACTGGAGAGCATCTTCCATAAGCCAGAACCCAACATGAGCCAGATGTTGAGCATGATGAAGCCATTGCCACATGACGCTGAATACCCAAAGGAGTTCTTTGTTGATGACCTTGAGTATCTGCCGCGCACAATATATCACATCATAAGGCGGACTCTATGGCCTATCAAAGGGCATTCATCAGCTGCAAAACTTGAAGGAGCCATGAAGACATTGGTCTTTTACATCCTCAATGGCATCAGCTTCAATGCACAAGATTTCTTCCTCTGGCAACTGGCCGCATCTGGGTCTGACCTTTTTGGTCTGAAATTCTGTGCTCCATGGGTCATGCGCCTCATCAAGCTACACTCTGCTATCAACTATCAGCCCTCTGCTCGCAATCATGTGATCTTTCTACCAGAGGTTGATATGTCAGTTGAAGCCATATACCCTGAGCCTGCCAAGAAGCTTCTTTGTCTTCAAAATGCTGACCACCATAGCTTCACTCAGCCTATGGAAGGAGTCCAAGCTGTAACTTGTGTCTATCCGATGGATGGAAACACTCGTCTGCCTCATCGTGCACCAACTGAAGCTACTGAGAGCACAATTGCTCAAAGGCCAAAGAAGTGCTCTCGGGTCCTAAATGACCGAGAACTTCTTGTGGCACTGCATCAGAAACAAGACAATCATCACTTTTGGCTCAAGCGACAGATGCAAAGCCTCTTGGTGGACGTAAATCGCATTCGAAATCTTGCCACCAAGAATGCATTTGTCACTCACGAAACCTGTCGGTGATCATGGAAGAGTTTGACATTGCTTAGTGCTGAAGCAGATCTTCAAGACGATGGCTTCACTGAAAGATTCAAGTTTGACTCCACTCCTCCACGGAATGCTGTCCTACGTCGAACTCCATCCCTTGAAGACTCTGACTATTCTTCCTCCGCGGCAACTGTGAATGCCAATGTGATCGATGATGAAGACGATGCTACTTCACCACCCCCTACTTCTGCACGCATCGACACTGCACCAAGTTCGTCTGCACCGCCAACCAACAACGACAACCCTGCTACTTCACCTACTCCTCATGAAGATGAGTAGATGCTCTATGTCTTCAAACCTTTTTGGTCATTACTGACAAAAGGGGGAGAAGCATATGAGTTTGATAGTCTTCAAGCGGGTTCATATGGGCGGTTGCTTTATATTTTGCCTAGTGGTTACAACTCTTGCTTTTGATACATTTCGTTCGTTGAGTTGTAACACTTAAACTCGATGGTCGTCTGCTACTTATTTGCTCTTTCATGTGCGTTGATAACTTCCGCACTTAGATCATTCCGCACTTAGATCATTCTGTAGACGTCCATTTTCCATTATGCGTGTCATTCTTTTAGTTATATCATTTCATGCATGATGAATTATCTTCATAAGTTGAAGAGGATCTCCACAAGTACAACCTGCCATGTGCATTTGCATTCCAAAAGCAAATTACTTATATGCACATCTTCAGGGGGAGCCCTTGCCACTTATGAAGACAATACCCTATCCTTTACAATTTCACATACTTCATTCCCGTTGAAAACTTCAACCAGTTTGTCATCAATCACCAAAAAGGGGGAGATTGTAAGTGCATCTAGTGCCACCCTAGTTGGTTTTGGAGTATTGACGACAAAGTTAGTTGAGGGACTAATGCGTTTGTGAGAATTGCAGGATAACGCAGGTAGTGTCCCTCATTGATTTGGTTTACCTACCGGAGATGACCCCTAAAAATTTATGAAGACATTGACGACAATGGTGGTATGTGAAGATATTCACATTGAAGACTATGACATGAGAAGACAATGAGTGAAGACTATGGAGCGCGAAGACTGTGTTGTTTCGTTGTTTCCTTTTCTTCTTTGTTGAGTCATAGGAACCACTGTACTATTAAGTGGGGTCCAAGTGAACAAAGTCAGAATGACTGAAGTGATGCTCAACCCAAATCCTATGTCTTCGAGCAAAGACAATGTGAGCAAATCTTATCTAGAGCTGGATGAGTCAGCTTTGCTTGTAGCCCAAGTAAAGTTGCCGTGTGTGTTTGAAATCTGACCGTTGGAACACGTGTTAGTTCCTTAGTGACCCAGCGTCATTTCGGACATATCAGGTCGGGTTTCCTTGTGGCTATAAATAGCCCACCCCCTACACCACAAATTGGTGGCTGCTCAGAGTGAGTTTACGGCTTTTGTCATTTGAGAGCAACCCACCTCGAAGCCTTTGAGAGAGAGAAATCCTTGCGAGGACAAAGCCCAAACACCCAGAGCCAAAGAGTGTTAGGCATCACTGAAGTCTTTCTGTCTGTGTGACCTAAAGACTGATTACACTTGAGGACTGTGTATCCTCCAGCCGGTTAGGCGTCGCGTTCTGAGCATCCAAGAGTCATTGTGGATCGCCGGTGAACAAAGTCTGTGAAGGTTCGGAAGTCTACCTTGAAGACTTACTAGAGTGATTGGGCGAGGACTATGTGTCCTTAGCTCAAGGGGAATAAGGTGAAGACGCGGTCTTCTGAGTTGAATCTCAGCCTCCCTAACCAGATGTACAATTGTCACAGCAACTGGAACTGGTCCAACAAATCATGTGTCTTCAACAAGTGACTGGTTCTATCCTCTAACTCCCCTTACCTTAAGTTTTTCTTCGTGAAGTCATTGCCTGTTTGTCATACCTGTTTGACTTCATTGCTTGACTGCTATCGTTGATTGGCTTCATACCATCTTCCATCCTGATCCTTACTACCAAGCTGCTATTAGTCTTTGTACTTTCACATTATTGCATACTTGACTATGGCTTGCTTGTTGTAGTTTATCTTCCGCTGCATATCAATTAGGTCATTTCTATTGTTTGTCTTTGAAACTTCCATGTTTTTAAGACTTTGCTAAAAATCGCCTATTCACCCCCCTCTAGTCGATAACTAGCACTTTCAAGGAGGATACTCATCTGTGCTTCATCTTTTGCCAGGATCAGATTGAATTTCCTCTTCCCAATTGATTTCTTCTAGAGCTTGAGATGAATTACACATGTTATGGGCTGGATCTTCATCTGCCAAGGCATCATTTTGTTCCTGTGATGGAGCATCATCCGGTTCATGTGGCGGACCTGGAGGATCATCTGGTTCATGTGATGGGCTAGCTATATCAATTTGTGCCGAGGTCTTCATTTTTTTAACAAACCTTTCCATAAATTCTCCTATGATTAATTATTATTGTATTAGCAAAAATGTATGACTTACATTATTTGTATTTGCATATGCAAGAATAGAAACAATAAACAAAACATATTGATTGAATTATACAATTAGGGACTTAAGCTTATTCGACATTGTGCCTCACTGCTGCCACAGAAATAATCTTCCCCTAGTTAGATATGAATCGCAGCCAATTGTTCGCAATTGTAATAGCTTCAAATATTAAGACCCTAGCCATACAATTAGAAAAACAGAAATTAGAAAGAAAATGAAATTCCTACACACAGTTGACTAGTTGAGATTTCAGATTTGAGAGAGATCGACAATTACCAAGTGCTGAGATGAGAGCTGAGACGTACCTCAAATTTCCAGCAATCCCTAAGTGGGGCGAGGGTGGAGGTGGCCCGCTAGCGATGCTTGAACAACGTCGACTAGGCCGACCGGCGGCTGGCCGCGCGACGGAGAAACCGAGAAGGGATGAGAGCAGCGGCGCTGTGAGGGTTGAGGCGCAGAAGCCGAGCGGATGAGCAACCGAACAGGCGCAGGTACAGGTATACAACCGTATTGGGGATCGATACCTTTTTTTTTCAACACGCGCATGTACTGACATACAGGACGAGGGATCGATTAATCTATAGCTGGGCTGGCCGGTGTCCAGGTCCAAAAATTACTGGTGTCCAGCCCAAAAACTTGGACTATGTATAAGGTAAGAACGTATTTTACCTGGTGTCAGTGACACCGGATGAGATAACGTGGCTCCGCCCCTGGCCACGGCGTCGCATGCGGAGGCGAGTCCGTAACATGAATTGCCCCATTATCTATCTTAGGGGGGTGTGGGTGTGTGGGGGTGGGAAACAGAATAACCGCACTGCGCTGGTCAAACGAGCGCATTGCAGC
>NC_041385.1:377743457-377744607 GCF_002162155.2 Triticum dicoccoides
CTACGCCTGTCAAACGAGCGCACTGCCGCGTTAGCGCGAGGCCGAGCCAGGGGGGAGGGGGGGTCGGGAGCCCCCCTCCCCCATCCCGGCGAGGCCGAGCTAGGAACGAGCCGTAGCAGGCGACGACGCGGCGTGCCACGGCGTCGCATGCGGAGGCGAGTCCGTAACATGACTTGCCCCCGCACCGCATCGTACCGAGGGGCATAGTTGTACTGACACATCTTCCTTGTATGGACTTTGCCCCATTATCTATCTTAGGGGTGTGGGTGCGTGGGGGGGAACATGACTTGCCACCGCACCGCACCGTACCGAGGGGCATAGTTGTACTGACACATCTTCCTTGTATGGACTTTGCCCCATTATCTAGATTGCGATACAATGACTCTTGACATGGGTGAGGCTAATAAGAAGCTTCGCATCACTAGTGATGGTATACATCAATTATTTGGTTTCCCTCGTGGTGGTCGTTCTGCGCCAAGGCCGTCAGAGGACGGATATGACAACGCTCTGATGAAGTTAAGATCGGAGCTTGACATTAGCAGGGACAAAGATATCAAGACAAAGGATTTGAGGAATAAGCTCAAGGTGCTCGTCAAGGATCCTAGCAAAGATGACCTTGCTCTGAAAGGGTTCTTCATGATTGTGTTTATGAAGGTTGTGTTGCCTGGTTCTGCCCCGTGTGTTTCCAGAGAGGCAGCAATGTTTGAGGGTCTCATCTTTGAGGACATGGCTAATATGGATTATTGCTAGCTGATGGTTAATGAGCTTAGAAGGGCTGTTGCCAAGTACCAAAATGGTGATACCATGGGGAAGGCAATCACAGGCTGTGCCATAGGGCCTGTACTAATGTACCTTGACTGCCTTATCCGTGGCAAGACTGCGGAGCCTGACATGCGAGTCCCCCGCATATGTTTCATGGATCCTGCCAAGCTTTTTGATCTGGTTGATGCAGATTTGATAAAAAAAAGCCAATGCAGATCCAAAGACTTGGGTGTTTGGGAAGCTTCCGGTGAGTTTTGTTTGGTTTGTGTCTTGCAGACCTTTTTTTAATTTAGGTATAGCTATTTTTTGCTGTAGTGGACATGTGTACTGTAGAGTTGTCTGTTTATATTTTGTATGGTTTAGGTATGGTTTTTTAGTTCTGTTGTTT
>NC_041385.1:377744727-377799307 GCF_002162155.2 Triticum dicoccoides
TGCATCGAGGGGCATAGTTGTACTGACATATCTTCCTAGTATGGACTTGCCCCATTATCTATCTCATGGGTGCATGGGTGCGTGGGGGTGGGAAACAGAATAACTGCACCGCGCCTGTCAAACGAGCGCACTGCCGCCTTAACGCGAGGCCGAGCCGAGAGGGAGGGGGGTCGGGACCCCCCTCCCCCATCCCGGCAAGGCCGAGCCAGGAACGAGCCATAGCAGACAACGACGCGGTGTGCCGTGGTGTTGCATGCGGCGGCGAGTCCGTAACTTGACTTGCCTCATTATATATCTTAGGGGGGTGTGGGTGCGTGGGGGTGGGAAACAGAATAACCGGACTGCACCTGTCAAACGAGCGCACTGTCGCGTTAGCGCGAGGTGGGCCGAGCCAGGAACGAGCCGTAGCAGGCGACTATGCGGTGTGCCTCTGCGTTGCATGCGGAGGCGAATCCGTAACATGACTTTTCCCATTATTTATTTTTTAGGGGGAAAACTAGAATTTTTGTAGTTTTATTGTATTTTTTTATATTTGAATTGTACTTTTTTGATATTTTTTGTTAAACTGTTATGAGGTCCTATTTGTACTTTAGTCGTTCGTGCTCTCCCTCTATATTATTTTTTTGTTATTGTATTTAATTTTTCTATTATTTGAGATTAGTAACTGCCCTGAGATATTGGGCTTTGCCTTTTTTTTCACGATCGTGGGCTTTAGCCGTCGGTTTTCTCCCACTCACCTTTTAACCTCTGACCCCCCCGTTCCCCTCCCCTCCCCTAGTTATTTCCAAATCGCTTGCTTCTTCGTTCCCCTCCTCTCCGCTTCTGGCATAGAAGGTGCTTCCCCTGTTTCGCTGCGGGAGCGTTGGCCAGCGGGTTCAACTTCAGGGTGAAGCTCTGTGTGCTCTGTTGGTTCGTTTGCTCTGTCCTCCACTCCCCTTGCATCCCTTTCTATACAGATATTTCCTGTATTTGTAAGGTGTTGCTCTCGTGATGTCTCAGGCTAGATTCGTTAGGGTTCGTTTGCTCTTGAAGAGCGGCTCGGGTGTTTGGACTGGATTCAGCGGTGGAGTTTGTGTTTGCAGGTAAGAGTTTTGCTTTGTTTGGTGTTCTTCATTTTTGAAACCTGTGAGAACCCTAATTTTTGGTCATGTGTCTTGCAGTTCTCGTTCGGCAATTTTTAGGTCTATAGATCTCAATGGGTACATCAACCAGTCCAGACAAGATGAATGCAGGTAATTCGTTGTGCTGAAACTTTTTTTATCTGTTTTTTGCGGATGATGTTTTTACGAGATCTGGTGCTTAATATGTTTTTAGTTGTATAGGTGTTGTCGTATGACATTAAAAGTTTTATGTATTTTGATAGTTGTTAATTTTTGCACTAGAATGTGTTGTATGTCTAGTTTTTAGGTCGCTGTAACCTACATACAGGTTGGAGTACTGATTACCATGTGTATTCTGAACTGTTGTACTTGTATCTGAATAGTTTGTATCAGTCTGAGAAGAACATATTAAGATGTTGAAAGAGCTAACATTTTGAAGTTCGGTGTGCAATTGTGGGGTTATATTATTTTATTGCTTGCTGTGATGTTCATGAACTGTTGTGTTGTCCTATTTCTGAACTAGTAATGTGCATATAGTTGAACTGATTGCTTGTTCATTTACTTTGCTCTCTTTCCCTTTATGCTGATTATGATGTTGTTGCAGATGTTGGAGTACCGGTGCCTCCTGATTCTGACAAATCAGAACGCTTTCAAGATCTTGTGAATGTTATTTTTGAGATAAAAAATCCTCTAGAAGAACTTGCGAGTGTTGCTGGTGTTTCCCTTTTATTTGCTTTTTTTAACATCTTTGCATACATAAATATGTTTAGTTACATCAGTTTTTTCTTTTGTTTGCGTCTGACGCTATGTGCCTTGTTTTACTTGTCTCTGAATTGTTAATTGTTTTTAATTGTATATGTGTGTGCTTTTGTTTTTTGATTTATGTAGTTAATGATAGTCATGGTGCTGCTGAGGACATTACCGAAGTTCTGAAAGATATTAATGATAATTTTGTTGATGGTGATGGGAGCTTGCAGTTGTCAGTTACTTAGTCACAGAGTGTTGATGGAACTAAGCCTGTTACTCAGGATGATGATGTTCCTATGCAGCTACAGCTGGAGGACGAAAGGAAAAGAAAGAAGAAGTCTTATTTTCAAAGGAGAAAGGAGTTGGAACGGCCTAAAAACACTGCTTGCGTGCAACGAAGCGCTGAGGATGTTGCTCAAGCTGCTCAAGCTGGAGATGATGAAGGTGGTGACGCGGCCATTGCAACTGGTGATGCTGGATCTCATGGAACTTACAGGCCTGTGAAGACAAATCTTTTGCAGACTCGCTTGACGCAAGTGTTTCCTCATGATGCAGTTAAGGAAAAGAAAGTTGTTTTGAAGAGGAAGATGGCATATCCGAATCCTGATGGCACACAGAGGCGTAGCCCCCGTGTGAAAGTTGCTTCGCAACTCGGTAATAGCAAAGCTGATGTAGATAGTGTTGTTGTGAAGATTGGTCCAAGCAAACTTGGTGGCTCCCCTGTTCGCCGGAGTCCATGATTTTTGCCAAATAATAAGCCTTCTTCATCTCCTGTTCCGAAGGAAAATAAGAAGCATAAAGTTTGTCCTGTGAAGGTGAACAAAGGTGTGAAGAAGCGTGCTCGTGTCAAAGCTAAAGATCCTGCATCTGATGGAGATGATATTGAAGTTGGTTTTGAATGATGAATATGCAGTGGTATGTGTTTTCTTAGTACTTGAAAATTTCTAGTTAGTAGCATTTTTAATTATATTTGTTTATTTTAGTCTTTGCTGAAGTAGTTTAGCAATTTATTGTATTTATTAGTATTAGTCATGCACACTAGACTTAATTATACTTATAATACAATAGTTTTTGTTTTGGAATAAGTGTTTGTACTGTATGTGACTTACTAGTTGTACTTCCAATAATTTAGTTGTTGCCGGTTGGTATGCTAGCCAGGTGAGGTTTGGTCATTGTTTGCATCACGTTTCTTCTTATAGTTGTACTTTCAATAGTTTTTTGTGGTACTGATGTTGTTTTAATATTTGAACTTGTGCAATATTTTTTAGTGGTACTGATGTTGTACTTCCAATAGTTTTTTTTGTGGTACTTCCAATAGTTAATGTAGTTGTACTTGCAATAGTTTATTTTGTGGTACTTTTGTTGTTTTAATATTTGAACTTGTGCAATATTTATTTGTGGTAGTGATTTTTTAATAGATAATCTAGTTGTACTTCCAATAGTTATTTTTGTGGTACTAATGTTGTTTTAATAGTTGAACTTGTGCTTTTTTCCCTTCTAGGCTACATATGTTTGTTTTGTTTTTTATATTCATTTAATTAAGCTGTGCCTTCTTTATTTTCATTTACAGCCTGTTAGCATTATGAGTCCGGTCAAGTCGGCGAGAGGCAATGATGGAAAAGTTGCTTTGCATGAAGGTGACTTACAATGATTGAATATAACTGTGCGATGTTCATTGAGAGAGCTTGATGCTTGTGCTCGTTTGTTTGAGAGTCGGCATGTGGCTAGGGTTCATGCAGCTAGTTTTGGTTCTATCTTGAAGTGGAAGGTGAATTCTAACATTTCCCGCCCTTTGATGGGAGTTTTGTACCTGAAGATACATCCTGATACGATGACTCTTGACATGGGTGAGGCGAATAAGAAGCTTTGTATCACTAGCGATTGTATACAACAACTATTTGGTTTCCCTCGCGGTGGTCGTTCTGCACCAAGGCCCTCAGAGGACGGATATGATGAAGCTCTGATGAAGTTAAGATTGGAGCTTGACATTGGCAAGAACAGAGGTATCAAGATGAAGGATTTGAGGGATAAGCTCAAGGTGCTTGTCAAGGATCGTAGCAAAGATGACCTTGCTCTAAAAGTGTTCTTCATTATTGTGTTTATGGAAGTTGTTTGGCCTGGTGCGGCCCATCGTGTTTCTAGACAGGCGGCAATGTTTGAGGATCTTGTCATTGAGGACATGGCTAATATGGATTATTGCCAACTGATGGTTGATGAGCTTAGAAGGACTGTTGTCAGGTACAAAGATGGTGTTACCCTTGGGAAGGCAATCACAGGTTGTGCTGTAGGGCCTATACTAATGTACCTTGATTGCCCTATCCGTGGCAAGTTTCTGGAGGTTGACATGTGAGTCCCCCACATATGTTTCATGGATCAGAACAAGCTTTTCGATCTAGCTGATGCAGATTTGATAAGAAGAGGCAACGCAGATCCAAAGACTTGGGTGTTTGGGAAGCTTCCGGTGAGTTTTATTTCTGTCGTGTCTTTGCAGACCTTTTATTGTTTAGGTATAACTGCTTTTGCTAGAGTGAACATGTGTACTGCAGAGTTTCCTGTTTATATTTTGTCAGTTCTTAAGCTTTCGGAGGTTTAGGTATCATTTTTAGTACTGTTGTGTCATGTGTGGTTGAACTGAATCTCTTTGATCGACTGACCTGTTTGTAAATACTAACAAATTAGCACTGACAGTGAAAGCTAGTTAGTACTGTTGATTTAAATCTGTTAATATAATGTTTATTTTTCCCTGTGTGTTGCATTTGATTAATTTACTCCTTTTGCCCTTGTTCATAGTGGAAAACTCAATAGGAAGTTGTCTTTTTCCGGGTGTATAAACATCCAGTCCTGGAGATGCCGTCTCAGGTTCCAAAGATTTCATCTCTACACGGTGAGTCCAGAGATGGTTGTGGTGTTGAGCATGCTGGTTATGTTCCCCTGGCCCTAGTAAGGCTAGTACTTCATAGAGGCAGGGTTTTGGTATTGATGTAGCTGTTTCTGCGTTGGAGCGCACTGAGCACATTTTTATTAATGTGCGTTCTGAGCTGGAAAAGGTCCCATCTACAGTTGAGCGTCTGAGCTGTATCAACATTATCCTCCCTGATGGTCATCAGTTTAATGCTGATGAAGCAGTGGACTACATTGAAGTGGAGAGAATTTTAATTAGTGATATGCATGATGGTGCTGCTCAACTAATACAGAGCCCGGTTCGTCTGTTGAACAACATGAAGCGTTTCAAAACTATGCAAGACTCTCGCTGCAATCCATATGAAGAAAGTGCTAATGTTGTTATCACTCAGATTGAGCAGGATGAGGCTGCTGCCACTGCCAGCAGGGCTAGTGATGGTACTGAGGCTAATGTTTCGGACCACCATATGAATGATGTTCGTTTGGAGCCCCCTGTTGTTGAGGTGAGTCAGTCCTTGATGTTTTGCATTTTTTACTATGTTGTTCTGCTGTCATTATTGTAGTTGAACTTTCTCATGATCATCTGCTTATTTATTTTTTTTTCCATGCAGGAGCCCTGTCATGATGTTGAGGCTGCTATTGGCTATGGAGTTAATGATCCATCTATTGATAAGAGCAAGGTTATTTTTTTATTGTTTTTTTGAAATTTCATACGCACCACTGTTCCTTACATGTTCATTTTTCTATCCCACACTGTCCGATATGAATTTGTATGTGATATTTTACCTTTTGTTAGTGTAGTTTAACTTTTTGTTTCTTGTTGCTAATAATAGCATGTTTTGGGCTTCATTACTATGAATCAGGATCCTATTGTTGGTGATGAGCCTTGTTCGATCATCGGTGATGTTCCTTTGAGTGTTAGCAGCAACAACATCAGTGGTGTTGCTGTGGATGCTGCTAAGGTTTGTTTTTTGTGCTTGCACTAATTTTATATGCAGTTTTCGCTGCTGTTTCTTTGTAGCTGTAAAAGATAGATTGTACACCACTTTGTTGGTTTTTTTATTGTTATTTTTGCTCATTTTCTTTCACTTTTTGAATTTTTATTTTTTCAGATGACTGATGTTGAGTGCGAGGCTGCCGTAACTGTTGGAGGTGATGCTTGTGGTGTTCCATTGAGCAGTGAGCATGATGTTGGTAGCAAAGTTGCTAATGAGGATGTTGATGCTGCCAGCATACTTGATGCCAAATCGTCTGGTGTTGGTATTGCTGAGAGTGATATTCTTTCTGGTTCTGAAGAATTGCCGTCGGAAAATTTCCCGCCTGGAGGGCTTGATTATGGTGATGCATTGCAAGACGCCGATGTGTCTAGCATGGAGGAGGTGCCAACTGAGGATGATGATTTCATTCTGTCTATTTCTTCTGGCCCCTTGGCCAATGAGGCGCTCCTGTCGTCCCAGGATTGTTTTTCTTTAGACCCTGGAAGCGCTACCATATTGTTGTCCTCACAGGATGTTGCGTCGTCAAACCCTGAAAGCGCAGGCATATTGCTGTCGTCACAGGAACTCCCATCGACAAACACTGAAAGTGTAGGTAAGGACTTGTAAATAAGTTGTACTTCTCATTTTATGGCATGGTGGCAATGTTTTCTTGTAGTACTTGAACTTATTTTGCTTTTTCTTTTTTAAGAAAACAGAAGGTGCTAACGTTGCTAAGCTTGATTTGTTCTTCTTCGCTGTTACGAGGTTGCGCACGAACTGTTCAAAACGGTCAGTGTTTCATTTTGCACGGTTCATTTTTGTCTCTTTTTCTTTTTCTCTCATATGCTTATTGTTGTCACTACTGTAGTTTTAATTGCTCTCATCTTTGCTTTTTTCCTTAGTGAAAAGCCGATGTTTCAAAATAGTGAATGCGATGCTAGTGTTGGTTCTGTTGCTAAGGCATTTGTCCCCACTGGCATGCTCAACTCAGACAGTGCTGATGTTTTTTGATATTCTTTTCGTGAGAAGTACCGGGACACCGACAAGTTGATTGTTCCCAGATGGGTCACGGTGAGTTTTTTCTATTTTCTAACTGTTGTTGTTCTTTTTGCACAACAGACCAAGATCCGTGATGGAAATGTTGATGCCAATGTGTGGCAGTGGTTCATAAGATCTGGGGCTGATGGTTACGACTATGATTAATTATGTAATGCATATACATGTCAAAAATCATTGGAATTTAGCTATCATTTGTTCAATTGCAATTGTTGCGAAATCTCATGAATGTTCTTACTATGGTCACTATTTGTTCAATTGCATATTGTGGCGAATTAGCTTTTTGCATGCCGATTCAAATGGGATACTTTTGCTTTAACCTGGCAATTGCTCCGCACACGGTTTAACTAAATGAGTGTGTGCAATCCATATCAGAAAGCATACATCAATCATAGCGGAACCATCGGTGATACACAACAGATCGCATACAATTTGCAGCACTACTACGTGTGTGTAGGGGCTCTGGAACCGTTTGTGATACCACATTATTACACATGAGAGCTCTGAGTAAACCGTGCCCAATGTAAAATACAATCCCAGACGTAAAGTTTTTAGGAAACATGTGGGATCCCAAACGAAAAGCACACGTTACTCTTACCGCAACCGTCGGTGATACACAACAAATCACAAACAGTCTGCAACACTTGTATGTGTGTGAATGGGCTCCTGAACCATTTGTGATATAACATTATCGCACACGGTAATTGCTTGGAAATGTGTGCGATGGAGTCTTGCATGGCAGACGAGTTCCGCAGAAAACTCGTGTGCGATGGGGAACATATCGTACACAGTTCATATGTTGGCCTGTGTGCCTTACATACTCTTTCCCAAATGGTTCATTACAACACACCGTTTGGTTTCACTGCGTCATCAGAAATGTTTAATCACCGACCCCACACGTGTGAAAATTTTTAGTGTGTGTTGCATTGCATACGATTACATTTGGCAAGGCCTGTGTATCATGGCTCCCTATCTCCAACGGCTTCTGGGTCGTGTGGGAAGGACCCCCCTGTCGCACACTCACTTGGCGAGGGTTCAAAATGTTGTCGCGGAAACGGGTTAAAAACCGTATGTATAGCACCTCATTGTACCAGTGGTTGTTGTGTTGCATCATCCTCTCCTCTTCGGGGAAATACCAACACAGATACAAGCAATCAAGGTCTGACTCTTCCAGGTCGATCGATGAAGCCCAAGAGGCCTTTGACAACCTTAAGTCCCTTCTATCTACAACATGCCCTCGTCGCACCAAGAGAAGGGGAGCCCATGCTTCTCTACATGTCGGCCACCAATCGAGCGGTTATCGCCATCTTGGCTTTGGACTGCAAGGAAGAGGGCTATGTGCATAAGGTACATCGACCCATCTACTATGTCAATGACTACCCGCACCACCAAAAGCTCATCTACGACATGATCATAAAATGATGGAGTTGTGATCGACAACATAGGAGGATGATGGTGTAGTGACATCGTGACTAACGTGAACAGAACTCAAAATTCTAAAGGACTAGACCTAAGACCAACAACTCAACAAAGGATGCTAATGTAAATCTAACTATGCAATGCATTGAGAAGAAAAATTTGACGGCTCAGACTGGCTTGGACAAGATGATCTAACCCTAACTTTTTTTGCTTTTTGTGTGGACCGTAGGTATCAAAATAGATGTGATGTAAAACTATAGAAAAATTAGAAAATCTCACTGAACAACTTGGAAATACGATACCACTCAAAAAGCACAATGTGGGCCGACTTTTTACGAGCTAGTATCGATTGTGTTGGAGGAGACTTTGACGACATAACTGTAAGAAATATATGCACACGGTCTAAGCCCTATTCCTCGATCCTTTTTCGTGGTTCCGCTCACAATGATCTTTGAGGCTAGGGGTTAGGGACTTTATATAGTGCTATTCTAGTTAGTTTCAAACCGTATAAATGATGTCTACTACACAACTTGTTCTTGTAGACTCGTGTTGGCCTCCAAGTGCAGATTTTTGTAGGACAGTAGCAAATTTCCCTCAAGTGGATGACCTAAGGTTTATCAATCCGTGGGAGGCATAGGATGCAAATGGTCTCCCTCAAACAACCCTGCAACCAAATAACAAAGAGTCTCTTCTGTCCCTAACACACCAAATACGATGATAAATTGTATAGGTGCACTAGTTTGGCGAAGAGATGGTGATACACGTGTAGTAATGATAGTAGATATTGTTTTTTGTAATAGTAACAATAAGAAAACAACAAGGTAACAAGTAACAAAAGTGAGCACAAGCGGTATTGCAATGCTTGAAAATGAGGCCTAGGGTCCGTAATTTTGCTAGTGCAATCTCTCAACAATGCTAATACAATTGGATCATATAACCATCCCTCAACGTGCGATGAAGAATCACTCCAAAGTTTTTATCTAGTGGAGAACATAAGACAAAATTGTTTGTAGGGTACGAAACCACCTCAAAGTTATCCTTTCCGATTGATCTATCCAAGAGTTCATACTAAAATAACACCAAGTTATCCTTTCTGATCGATCTATCTAAGAGTTTGTACTAAAATAACACCATACGATACACATCAACCAACTCTAATGTCACCTAGGTACTCCAATGTCACCGCGAGTATCCGTGAGTTGATTATACGATATGCATGAAACAATTTCAGATTCATAATACTCAGTCAAACACAAAGAACCTCAAAGAGTGCCCCACGATTTCTACCGGAGAAACAAAGACGAGAACGTGCGTCAACCCTATGCATAGATCACCCCAATGTCACCTCAGGAATCCACGTGTTGAGTGCCAAAAAACATATCAAGTGAATCAATATGATACCCCCTTGCCACCACGGGTATTCATAGCAAGACATACATCAAGTGTTCTCAAATCCATAAAAGTATTCAATCCGATAATAACAAAGTCTCAAAGGGAAAACTCAATTCATCACAACAAGATAGATAGGGGAAAACACCATATGATCCAACTATATTACAAAGCTCGCGGTACATCAAGGTCATACCAAATCAAGAACAAGGGAGAGAGAGAGATTAAACACATAGCTACTGGTACAAACCCTCAGCCTCGAGGGTGGACTACTCCATCCTCATCATGGTGACCATAGGGATGATGAAGATGGCCTCCGGTGATGATTTCCCCCTCCGACAGGGTGCCGGAATGGGGTCTAGATTGGTTTTCATGGATATACATGGCGAAACTTCTGATCTAGGGTTATTCCTGGTTTTTTTGTATTTATAGGATTTTTTGGCATTGGTTTCACGCGAAGATGGGCTTTGAAGGGCCCACCACCCACCAGCACACGGGCAAGGCCCCTGGCATGCCCTAGTGGGTGGTGTCCACCTCCTTCACCGACCTGTCCTCCCACGAAGCTTCTAGTGCCTATTTTGTTCCAAAAAAATCATCAAACAATTTCTTTGCATTTGGAGAACTTTCATTTCTGCACAAAAAACAGCACCACGATAGTTCTGCTGAAAACAGCGTCAGTCCGGGTTAGTTCCATTTAAATCATACCAAAACCATATAGAATTGTTGTAAACATGGCATGAATACTTCATAAATTATAGATACATTGGAGACATATTAATAAACTACAGATAAATGTCCAGATACAATCTGTTTAAACAAAGACTCCAGGTTAACTTAACCAACCACGATCATTAGTAACCATAAAGGAGTTTCATCTACAAAATGTCCCATAAGCACGTACATGTGAGTCGCATGCTAAATTTGAATTATAATTCAAGTTCACAGGCTTTATCAATTCATGTAGCTAGTCCTATGAACAACCTGGCTTTCCATAATATGTTATGCCCGGGCAAATATACATTTAGTATAATGCATATTCTAGCATTAATAAATATTGTTTCCAACATATATGTACTGGCTTCCATGAAGTATATTCCATTCATGTATTCCATGCAATATTCAAGTGCATCGGTAAATCCCGTATCAAGGTAAACTAATTCCGGGAACTATGAAGTGTATATAATGTTGCAAGCCACGCATAAGTATTTCCTACATCTCCCACTTGGCTAAAACATTCTAATTCCATAAACGAAGACCCATGTTGCAAACATGTTTACAAAATACCTCATGACTAGGAGGTTTAGTCAGTGGATCAACAACCATGTCCACACTAGGTAAATAATCTAACCAAGTTGTTCTTAATCTATTAACAATGTCACGAATGTAACGATACCTTCTCTCAATATGTTTGGTTTTTCTATGAAACTTGGGATCCTTTGAGACCTTGATTGCTGCCTCGTTATCACAGAAAATAGTAACAGGAAATGAAATGCTTTCCACCACCCCGAGAAATGCAAGAAACTCCTTTAACCATACACCTTGTTTCATAGCTTCCGACGTAGAAATATATTCTGCCTCCATAGATGGAAGTGCTACAGAATCTTTCTTCTTGCTACTCAAGGAAATAGCTCCTCCTGCTAGTGTAAACATATAACCAGAAGTTGATTTTCGCTCATCAAGATTCCCTTGCCAATTAGCATTAGTAAAGCCCTGCAGCTGAAGATTGTGTCCACTAAAAAAATAGGCCATAATTCCTTTGACATAACCCAAAGTGTTCCTAATCTGTTTCCAGTGTTCAGGTCCATGATTCATTTGATATCTACTCAATAAACCCACGGCATGGCATATATCAGGTCTTGTAAATAGCATGACATACATTAAAGAACCCAATGTAGATGAATAATGGATATTGCTCATTTGTTTCTTTTCCTCAGGAGTTTTAGCACACATTTCCTCACTAAGTTTAGTTCCCCTAAGAATAGGTACTTTACAGGCTTGCAATTTTCCATAGAGAATCTCTGAAGTACATTATTGAGATATGCCTTTTGAGACAAACTCAACATTCTCTTCCTTCTATCTCTACGTATTTCCACTCCCAGAACATAGGAAGCTTCCCCCGTATCCTTCATGTCAAATTTAGAGGATAACCAGGTTTTAACTTCCATCAGTGTAGATTTATCATTTGAAGCAATGAGAATATCATCAACATAAAGAGATAAGAATACAAATTTATTTCCCATTATCTTAAAATAGATACAATGGTCACCTTCCGTCATTAAAAAACCATATGACGTGATTGCATTATCGAAAAGAATATACCACTGACGCGAGGCTTGTTTAAGACCATATATGGACCTGTTTAATTTACAGACCTTCCCTTCATTCCCCCTTTCCACAAAACCTTCAGGTTAGTTCATATATATATTTCTTCTTCCAACATTCCATTCAAGAATGTTGTTTTAACATCCATTTGATGCAATTCCAGATCATAATAAGCGGTTAATGCACTAATGATCCATACAGAGGTAAATTTAGCAAAGGGAGAAAAGGTTTCTACAAAATCAACTCCTTCCATTTGTGTAAATCCTTTAGCAACAAGCCTTGCTTTATATTTATCCACCTGACCAGTCACATTCAGTTTCCTTTTAAAGATCCATTTAGAACCAATAGACTTTTTATTATTTGGTAATTCAACTAATTCCCAAACATTATTTTTCCTCGTAGAGTTTAATTCTTCCTGCATGGCTTCCATCCAAAGATTTGATTCAGGACTTGCCAGTGCAGCTTTGAATGATTTTGGTTCTTCCTCTAAGTTCTGAATATTAGGGTGCACTTCCCCCAGGAAAACAAAATACTCATCTAAATATGCAGGTGGTTGTGTATTCCTCCCACTTCTCCTAGTCATGCTATTTTCGAAATACAGTTAGTAGATTGACTAGCATCACTATTTTCCTGAACTAGAGGTTCGGTTTTAGGTATAGATATATCTTTAGGTTCTACTAATAATTCCACCCTAGCTCATTTAGCACGGCGAGGTGTATCCTGATCAAGAAAAAATGCATCTCCACTTTCAATTAATTTCTTTCTTTGAGGATCCCAGAAAGGTAACCATTAGAACCTGATGCATAACCAATAAAAATTCCTGGGGTTCTTTTAGATTGTAGTTTCGTGCGCAACTAGCTAGGTATCCTTATTTGAGCATTACACCCCCAAACTGCCAAATGGCAAAGCGAGGGCTTCCTTCCCTTCCAAAGCTCATAGGGTGTTACTGTTACAGCTTTAGAAGGTGAATGATTCAATAAATATACAACAACGACAATGGCAAGTCAGAATAGGCCATCATAGACCTAACCATATCCATTAAAGTCCTATTCCTTCTTTCTGCCACTCCATTCTGTTGTGGAGTATATGGCAAGGTATTGTGATGAATAATGCCATGTTCTTTGCAGAAATCATCTAATATTCCTGACGTGTATTCACCACCACAATCAGTTCTAAGTATTTTAATTTTCTTGTTTAGCTGATTTTCCACTTCCGCTTTGAATACAAAGCATCAAATCTGTTCGATTTGTGTTTAAGAAAATACACATAACCGTATCTAGAATAATCATCAATGAAAGTGATAAAGTATATTTTCTGTCCTCCCAAAGTGGGTGTGGAAAATTCCTCACAAATGTCAGAGTGAACAATGGAAAGATGTTTTGTTGATCTATTTGCTCTCGAAAAAGGCGACCTAGTATTTTACCCATAATACATGCTTCACAAATACCATAATTCTCCCACTTAAAGTTCAAAATTCCTGAATAAATAAGTCTCTTAATCCTATTCTTAGATATATGTCCAACGTGCAGAATTGATTTTAAAAATGCATGAGTTAACTAGGAAAACATTGAGTGTATGAATGCTAAATATAAACTTGTTGGAGATAAGGGTAGAAAACATGTTGTGTTTGCACCTGGAGATCTTGTTTGGTTACATTTGCGTAAGGATAGATTTCCTGACTTGCGTGAATCAAAGCTAATGTCACGTGCTGATGGTTCTTTTAAGGTGTTAGAGAAAATAAATGATAATGCATATAAACTTGAGTTGCCTGCAGATTTTGGGTTTAGTCCCACTTCTAACATTGCAGATTTGAAGCCTTATTTTGGTGAGGAAGATGAGCTTCCGTCGAGGACGACTTCATTTCAAGAAGGGGATGATGATGATGACATCAATACCATTGTTATACCCACAACCCCTGCTACTATACATACTGGACCAATTACTAGGGCTCGTGCACGCCAATTAAATTACTAGGTACTTTTGTTTCTTGGTAATGATTCTAATGTTCATGAGAATATGATGCTGCTTAAATTGGATACATTTGTTTTGCTTACAAACGAAGGGCCTAGATTGGATAAGATGAACATTGGAGGAAGAACAAGCATGGAGATGAAGACATGTGCAAGGGAAACAAGAACGGAGTTTCAAGTAATAATTTCAGGACTTTGAAGCCACCGTAATGAGTGCATGAAGTCTTGGACGAACTATACAAGATGCCACTGCACAAATTTTGTCCAAAGGCTATTATAGGTGCCGTGTCACCTTATTATTGGGAAAGGCCCATGCAATTTCTAAATACACAAGTATAGGTTGTTTTTAGAGTCTGTATGTGTGGGGAAACAAGAGATAGGGTTGGTTTCGGACCCCTCCCCCAAGGGCCACGAAATTCCCCCCTCTTCCTCCATATATACAGCCCTTAGGGCGTCGTTTAGACTTTGGATTTTGTTTAGATTAAAAGTTCACCATAGCTGCAACTTCACATACGTTGTTTGTGTTCAACGACCAGACAAAGACATCATAGAACCCCACCCTGATGAATAAAGCTTTCATCTTATATTCGCAATATCCAGATTGCAATCTTAGTTTCTTGCTTGTTCTTCGTTTGCTTGCAGGAAATAGACCTTCATGGTCAGGTTGATCGTGCTCCGGCGTGGTCAATAACCTCTCGGAGTTGGTTTAGCGGTTGCTAAGGTGCGACGTCCTCGCACATACGTAGTCGGATCATCAAAGTCTACTCCTCCGAAACGATCACCATCTCATCGAAAGACGAGACACCTTTGCCTATATCACTTTCCTCTTCAAGCGAAAAACCAACGCAAGCTCAAGAATTAGCAAGGCCGCGGTCTCTCTTGGTGGTGTAGATCCGGATGGATGAGCAAAGCTCTATCTCACAAATGAGCTAAACCATTGCTAACCCGAGCTAGGAGGAGGGGGTGTCCTATTTATAGTAGTGCAATTGGGGGCGAAGTGACGGGGTACATGGGCCTCGGGCCCGAAGTTGTGCGCAGAAAGGCGTGAGATGTCTGATGGCTGTCAGACGTCCAGTCGCTCGCGGGCGTCTGGTCGTCCGGAAGTCTTCGGACTTCCGATGTTTTGGCTCTGGTCCGGGAGTGCTGGATGTCTGGTCGGCGTTGGTCGTCTAGGTGCTGATGATTGTCGGTCGTCCGGCACGCGTCGGACGTCCATGCGCTGTAGAATGCGCAGGTTGGGACGTGGGCTGGCCGGCTTGTGCCTCTAGGCGTCGGACGTTCGACAGGTGTCGGTCGTCCGAAGGTCATCAGACGTCCGGGAGTTGTAGCTTTCTGGCAGCTCCTTCTCTTGTTCCTCACGCTTGGTGTCCTTGTCGTCTTGTCCAATACTCGTAGCTGTTCCATGGCCTTCCACTTGGTTCCTTGTGTCCAATGGCGTATACTTTAGGTCTCGTCTTATGTCCTCTTGGGTCATGGGGAGTCGTCATAGTGTACATGGGGATGACCCTAGGATGCTCCGCATCATCTCCCCCCCCCCTTGGGAAAGATCCGACCTCAGATCATGATCCTCATCACCATGGAAATGGTTGTCATGGACGGACTTGTAGTTGGACGAAGTTGAAGACATGGTGCAATCCATGTACTCCAAGGTGTCTCCGGAGTGATAGACATGCAAAAAGAGCAAACACAAGCGACACTCGAAAATACAATGGTTAGCGCACACAAAGTGTCCATGAAGTATGAGTTCGTGCAGCAAGATTGTGTGTGGCAAGACACATGATGCTTATACAAAAGATGTAAAATGATATGTAAAACATTTATGAGAGCAAATTCATTTGTTGTGCACACAAAGTTGTGGTAGTTGTCATGGTGCACAAAGCTACAAATTCTACCATTGTGCAAAATGATGTCTTAGTGTGATGGTTTATCAAGAGCATGAACATGGCAATGGATGCTCAATATGTGTATGTTATCATGCAATTTATGGTGGCCGATATGATCATGATGTATGAATATGCCATCAAGAAAGATGACAAAAAATTTGCTAAGGAAGTGCACAAGCTCATATATCATGGATGACATGGAAATAGGTGCAACAAGACAAGCATAATGTGAGTCAATCCATGCATGGGGTGTAAACTTGTGGTGACTATGATATGTCCATCGAGTACGACATGAGTGAGCACAATCAACAAATATGGAGGTGTTGGTGCAACGTGTCAAAGGAGTGTTGATATACCAATGCCCAATGTTGTGGCATGAGTGGAGTTTCGAAGGTGCATCCAATAAGTGCGAGCGCTCCTCAATGTGAAGGTCCATAGAGCCAATCTCCAATGTCGCTCCTCCGTCTGCGAGATGTATCATGTAGACAACAAGAAGGAAACAACAATGAAAGAGTGACCCATCCAATGCGTACTTGAGGATGACTCAAAGGGAAAGAGTTCACCTTTATGAGGATGAAAAAATGTTGGCGTCGCGCATCATGTAAACATTTGCATGACTAATATGTCTCGTGATGGTGCCGCCTTGTGAATCCTTCAAAATGAAAGAACATGACAAACACTTAGAAAAACAAATGAGTTTAGCGGAAGTGCACAACCTATCATTCGTGTGGTAATATACCCAACAAGTGTATGCATCATGCTCATCATAAGAAAGGACAAGGGAGTATTTCATAGTATGGAGGCATATGATGCGAGAACAATCAAATACGATAGGCTCAATCAAACAAGCATGCATCACAAGTAAGGTGTCAAAGTCTCCAAAATCAACAATCATAGTATGGTTGCACTCACTACAAGTGGATATGAGAGAGGCAACTAATGGACACAAGAGACAATGATCAAGATATATCGTGTGAGAGGCATGAACATATATGTCATCAACCCAAGAAAACGAGTAAGAATGGAACATGGGTGATGCGACAAAGCAAGTAATCATAGCGATCAAGTCAAGCAAGCTAGTAGTGCGAAGATGCAACGTACTAGAAGGAATCATGGCAAGCATGTCATGTGTGCAAATAGTGGGCATGAATAATGCATATGATATATCACAAGCATGAAAGCAAGATATCAGCAAAATATCATCAATGTATTGGCACGAAGTCCTAGGTAAATAGCAATGGAACATCATGACTCTCCCAACACAAGTATCAACAATAGCATGTGGAAAATGGTAAACATGGCAATAGCAACAAGTATCTCCACCGAGCATGCAAATACATATAAGAGTAGGATAATGGTGAATCATGGGTAAATGCAAGCAAGGGTCACAATTGGATGGCAAAGGCATAGAGGCAAGCATAACATGCAAAGTGAACACGGTAAATGAGCATAAGGTGACACATGGTAAATAGCCCATAGCTGTGTGAGAGGCAAGTAAAAGAGATGTGCGTAGTCCTTGCGCAAAGGGAACAGTGGTAAGGATAGTCCACTGAATCCCAAAGCATCGTTGCTCTCAAGAGCTCGTTTCATCAACTCTTGGGATTGAGAGGTTGACGAGTATATGTGAGTACCTACACAAAACAAAGGTAAAAGGAAAATTGTGTGTGTGTGGTATATGTACACATCATCCATCATGATGCGCACGTGCATGTGTTGGTTAGCACAAAATATCCAATGCTCAAATATATGAGATGTGTGATATAGAAACATGTCATCCATCATGATGGGTTTGTTGTTATGTATGGCATAATGGAGACTCAAATTTTGTAATGCATCACGAGCAATATCTAGAGCATTGTTAATGCGTTCTCAATGAGATCTCAACCCGATGATAACGTAACTTCCTTCACTGGCAAACGCACATGGGAAGTTTTTGGACCTGGACAGCTGATGGAGGGTGATGTAATGGACTTCCTCATTGATGATTGGAAGCGAGATCCCAAGAAAATTTATGATTTCGCATATGGAAAAAGGACCTTGCTGAGTCCATATTTCATCACAGTAATGAATCAGATCGTTTGTTTCTGTGAAACAAGAGTGCCTAATTTTTTATGAGTTTTTAAAATACTTTCCTATTTGATCCTTTCCCCCTGTCTATTTCTTTTTGGTTTTTCGCAGGTTGTGCTTGACTGTACTTTTTACGGTGATGAAGATAAAGAGTTCAATGTGGATAGTGCAGCGAGAGATTTCAAGAGCTCTGTTCAAGATGGGGAAGACTTTCTTAGTGCTGACCTTGTGAGATCTACTAGCTGATTTTTTGGTTTTTTTTGTTTGCTGTGATGCTGGTTTTTATTTTGAATATTTTAATATCTCTTTTTAGTGATTTGTTTTTAGGTCATGATGCCTCTATTCAAACCTATGGTTTTATCAAAGGATTTGAAAGTGAACCACTTATCCTTATATGTCTTGAATCGGTACCAAAGTACCGTTGACATCCTTGACCCTTTACCTTATCCTAAGAACCATCGTCCTTCAAAGAAACACCTATCACAAAGACTGCGAGAAGATTGTGAGTGATATTTATTTTCTGTACTAGATTAATTTCCCCCCCTCTTATTTCTGCTTTTTTGAGGCCTGGAATGTGTGGTTTGTTTGCTTTTTTTACAGATCTCTAGATTGGTCCAAGTAATGAAGGTTGTGTATGGTGACACTCAGTATAATGCGAGCAAGCAGCCCAAATGGGAGGTTTTTGCAAAGAAACCAACGTTTGTCAAGGTTCCACTTCAAGGGATGAATGAATGTGGTCATTATACTCTCAAGTATGTAGAAACCTATGATGGTGAAAAGATCGTTGAGAACATTCGAAATAATGATGTGAGTTCTAGTTCAGCTTTCACTTTCTATGTTTGGTTGATTGTCTATTCCTTTTTTTATGTGTCATGATTTTTGATAATTTGTTTTATTGTTTTGTAGCCGCGTATTGTTGATTGGAATGCTGAGGGTCTGTATACAGTTGTGTTCAACCGGAATAACCAGGTTCTGGTGACAGAGCTTCCCAAGGAGGTTCAGGCTTTGGCTCCTGATGCATAGAAGAAATGGTTATCATTTGCGTATTAAATGGGTTACTTGTGTGATTTATGTCTTGAAAGCATAGTAGGCTTTGTACGTAGTGTTTGGATGTCTTGTCTACTATGTAATAACCATTATACTTTGTGATGTTTTTAAGTGTCGAACAACGTTTTACAAACATTTTTTGGTGATGAGAATGTGGTTGAACAGCTGTTCCACTCATGTATGTTTTCTCGTTAATTTGTTTTGGTTAAGTTTTATTTCTTGTACTGAAGTCTTATACACAAGTTGAACTGAAACACTTTTTCAAGTGCATTTACGAGTTGTTGATGAAAAGTGAGATTATTTTTATTATCATGTGTCCCAACCTTAGTTGGACCTTTATAGTTTCTGTACCCTCTTTCCTTTGTACTTATGGTATAGTTTTGTGAGTACTGAATTATAATTCCATACTGCGTAAGTCTTTTAAAATTAGTGTCACAATAGTATTTGTGGATGTAGTGTGAGTGTAGTGACACCTCCTTGTTATGTAGAACTGATGTCATATAATGTGTTAGAACTGAAGTTTTTTTGCGATTGATATTGTTTATGATGAAATTTGCTACGCGATCTATAGCCAGGTTTTATTTAAATTTAAGAAATTTAGCAAATTTGAGAGCCAAGTTTTTGCTTGAACTCCTTGCATTTCAGTAGTTGAACTTCAGAGTAAAACTTAATCCCCTGGTTTAAATTAGCTACATTTAGGTGATAGCCCTATTATGGTCATAATTATTTTTGTAGCATATTTAGATTATCTTCAGAGTATCATTATTTTTGTAGCATATTTTTAATCCTTTTATCTGTGCTGAAGAGGTAAATTTATTTTATTTTTATATTTGAATTTTAGAATAATTTTGCCTACGAACATGTATTTGAACTTTTCAATATTCAGTTTTAGAAATTTTTTGTATTAGTTTTTATTTCTTCTCCGCACGCTTTGGTTTTATTCAGCGGGCTTTTATGGGGTGGGGTGAGTAGAGTTTGGAGAGGAGGGATTAGCAGTCGTATTGGTCTCTTTTCCCGCCCAAATGCCTCATGCGCGCGACTTTGGACTCCTGTCTATGCGTGCACTCTGAGTCGCAGCTCGCTAGGCGAGGGGGCTCTTGACGGGTTTATAAGCGTTGCCATGGCTTTTCTGTCGAACTCCTATGTCTAGTTACCTGGGCGCTTATGCACAACACTTGCTCTCTGTTCCATGACCTGTGGGCCCTTGTTGGCTGGCCCGTGCAGTGTTTATTTCTATGGATTCGCTAACGGTTCTACCATGGGCTTGAGTACAAGTGTATCCACCTATGTGTGGCTGGCCTGTCCTTGGGCGGTCATCATTCTTTTTTGTTGTTTGAAACTAGAACCTCACTGGTCAATGTGGACTGATGCTTCTATTGTTTGTTCTTGTTTTTCCCTTGGTTTCAAGTGTAATCTTTTTGATTGAATTTTGGCCTTCTTTTTCTATGCTGTGATCAATGCATTATTTTGGTATCATCATAGTACTTGCCGTATGAACTAAGTTGTAATGATATTCCAATTGTACTTGCACTGTGATTACTTTTTTTGTTCATTGGAAACTAGCACCTCACTGGTCAATGTGGACTGATACTTCTGTTGTGGTACTTGTGAATTTTCTCTTCGTCGAACTGATATCTTTTTGATTTAGTTTTGGCCTTCTTTTATCTAGGTTGTGATTGTTCTCAAGGCATTATTTGTATCCTCATAGTACTTGCTGTATAGACTAAGTTGTACTGATGTTTGAATTGTTCTAGTACTGTTATTCTTGGTGTATCACTGTTTTTAGGGAATGGGAATTGACGCTTCTCGTTCCTTTTTATTTTGTTTGATGGATGTACTGTGTGTTCAAGTGTACCAGTACTTTCACTCCTAGTATGCTAGTGCCTATGAAATACGTACTGATAGTTCTAGGTTTTTCCTGTTGCACTACTTAGTAATTTTCTAACAACTATAAGCATGATCTTGTTAGTACTTTTATTCTCTTTAGTTTTCTCCTGAAACTAAAAACTAATTTTTAGTGTGATAGTACTATCGTACAGGACTAACTTGTACTGAGCGTCAAAGTCTACTATTTGTTGTTCTCCTTAGTCTGCCATGTTTTTGTGTGAAAATATCCCTATGTGATTTGTTGCTCCATGATTAGTATTGCATAGCAGCCACAAAGTTTCACTAATAATCTACTTCAACTTTAAATGATGGATAAACAAAATAGGAAGGCAGCAAACTTGTTTAACGACATAAAGTGAACGATTTACTTGACGACATATGCAAACTTGTTCACGCCTGACACACATGACATAAGTAAGCTGGTTCAACCTAACAAAAGCATAGTACAAGTTTGAAACAACAAGATAAAGGAGAAGCACAAGCGCAAGCAACACGAAGGCAGACTTTGATGTCTCTTCAACCCGCGTAGTGGCAGTGGTAGTAGGGGCCAGCTTCCCGCGCCTTTGAAATTTCCGCACCTACTGTGATGTTGTCGATTATCTTCCATGACTTGTAGGTGGCGTACGCATCTGTAGCTGCGTACTCGATGAGGTAATCTGGTAGCGGGCTTATCCCCCACAACTTAAGGTCTTTCTCCTTGTCGATCTTATTCTTCATGCCTTTGTAGAATGGGTGGATGACGCTGGCTGCAACATCTGCCAAGGAGTCATACTCTTTTTCGCTGATGTATGGAACTCTCCAATTGCGCTGAATGTCGATGAAGCTCTTGGGGTCGATCTCCAAACCAGACCTCTTCATCATCTGTTTGTCATCTTCAATGCTGAAACCTACAAAGGTGTACAATTTATGCTCCTTCAGGAAGTTTTTGAGGTGCTTGGGCCTGCAAGGGGGAGACACATATTGAAGATTAGTATTCTGTTTTTTTGAAGATTTAATTCTTCTGTTTTATGGTTTACAAGTGATAACCCATGAGGTGGATGCTTATATAGTATAAGTCATTGATGAATGTAGTTTAGAAACTATTACAAAATGTTCTGAAATTAAATTCAAGTACACCATGTTACTTATCTTTTTTGGTATCTTCAGTGCTTCAGCAAATTCTTCACCAAGTTCTAGAACCTATAACTAAAGGTAATGATCTATGTGCTGCTTACTTCAAGTTTATTTTTCTTTTCGTGTAATAAAAGACCTATACCAGTGCTTCACCAAATTCTTACTTTTTTGGCTGCTGAAAAATAACATCAAACCAGGTTCAGAAACTACTTTTGTACATCAAGTATATAAACATCTTTTTACACATCAAGTGTATAAACTACACTAAAGCATCAAGATCAGAAACTATGCTAGTACATCATGTTCAGAAATAAATCTGGTGAAACAATTTAGGATGCTAATCCAGTGCATCAGTGGCAAATTATATTATAGTGCATCTACTTGAGAAACATGTACTGAGGCATGCACTTCACAAACTATAGTAGTTCATCTTGTTGGGAAAGAAGTTTAATGAATGTTTTAGGGAGTAGTACTAATAGTACAGATGAATGAAGAGTAGTATGTATTACCATTTTGTGGCTGCTGCGATGTGGTACACCAAGCATAGTTCCTATGCATAACTGCATGACTGCTGCCATCTGCAGAGGTTCATCTCTTCTAGTAAACTCCACATCAACATCAATGAATCTAGGATACAAGCCGAGGCTCTTCATCTTGAACCTGCCGATCATCTTGTCGGCCTTGTCTGGTTCGCTAGTGCAGACGATCTCCAGCGTCTCCTTGCCATGGAGCTCAACCCTTGTGAGGGTTCGGGTGTACTCGCGCTTCTCTCCGGGGACATGAACATCGTTGAGGTTGCTGCTCTGGTCGGACGTCTCGCCCTGATGACGCTTGGCAGACGGTTCCTGCGCCATTGCTTTCCTCCGGCGACCTTGGGCTTGGGAGAGAGATGTTTCTGGGTTGGGTTGTTTGTAGGAGATTGAAGCGGCAATGGTGGGTTTTTGGAGATGTGGCAATGGTGGAGTCGATTTGGGTCTTTTCGTGGGCGTGGGAGAGGTGGTTCGTCACCGACGTGGTGGTAGTGGATGTGGGGTCGCCGTTCCAGTGTGTCATGGCAACCGCCTAGTGGGTGGCGCAGGCAGTGGGCTGGAATAACCAACCGTCCAAGCCATTTTTCACCAGGGTATTCACTGGTCGCACATACTAGTCATGTCAAGTTGTACTGGTCGCACAAACTAGTCTTGTCAAGTTGTACTTATCAGCTGCTTATTCCACTTGCACGTCTTAGGGTCAGTAATGATGGCATTTTGTACTGTTTAAGTGTTCGTTTACTTTTGTGATATTTTCAGTGTGGATGTTAAGTCTTATTTTTTCACTGAAGTCTTATACACTAGTACTTGATCTGAAAACTTTTTTCAGTGCACTGCGAGTTGTTGCTCAAAGCTGAGACTTATTTTTATTTTCATCTGTCCCAACCTAAGTTAGGCCTTTATAGTGTTTTACTCTGTTTTTTTAGTGTACTTATGGTTTAGTGCTGTGGGTACTGAATTGTAATTTCATACAACGTAAGGTTTTTAAAATTGGTGTCGTAGTGGTGTGTGGGTGCAGCGTGTGTGGACTGAATTTGTAGTACTAATTTCATATGTATGTTTGAACTGATTTTTTTGGACTGAGATTATTTACGACAGAATCGTTAGTTCAACTGTAGTTAGATTCTATATAAATAATAAATTTAGGTGAATTGAGAAACAATATCTATTTGAACTTCTTGCATTTTAGTAGTTGAACTTGAAAGTAAAATTTAATCCGCTGGTTAAAATTATGTACTTTTAACAAATAGCCTATTAAGTTATTTGCTTTTTAAACTTTCTTTGTTTTTGTATTGTATTTTTTTTTCCTTTTTTATCATCCATTGTGCAGAGCTAATTTTTTTATTTTTATTTTTGGATTTAAAATTATTGCCTGCGAAACAAATATTTGAACTTTTCTGTAATCATTTTTTGAACATTTTTGTTGTAGTTTATTTTTCTTTGCTCCGCGCTCTGGTTTATTCAATTCAACGGGCCGTATGGGCGGGGTGTTTGGAGATGAGGGAGGCTATTGGGCCCTTTTCCGGCCCAAATGGCACTCACGGGCGATTTTGAGGACTCCTGGTTGTGCATGCGCTATGCCTTTAGTCCCACCTTGCTAAGCAAGGGGGCTCTTGACCTGTTTATAAACGCTGCCGAGTCCCACCAGTCGAACTCCTCTGAACACTTACCTGAGCGCTTATACACGGCGCTCGCTCTCTGTCATGACCTATTGGCCCTTTGTTGCCAGGCCCTGCGTTGTGGCGATTTCCTAGGGATTCGCCAACGGTTTCGTCGAGGGCTCGAGTTCAAGTGTCAACCTGCGCTAGGTCCTGCATGTCTATGGGCGGTCAATTTGTTTTGTTTTGAATCTAGTACTTGACTCCATCAGTAATTTAGACTTATACTTTTGTTGTTGTTCTTGAGAGTTTTGTCGAACTGCTTGTTTGTCATTGAGTTTTTGCCCTTTTTTGTTTTGTTCTTGTGATTATTGTCAAATGTCTTCTAGTTTTTTTAGCATTATAGTACTTGCTTGTAAATTAAGCTGTACTGAGGGTTCATTCAAAGTAGAACTTCTGTGCTTAGTTTGACATTTTTTGATGGATTTGCGAACTAATGCTTCTTTGTACCTTTTTATATTAGTAAATCTGTACTGTTCGTTCAATTGTACTTGTACTATCATTCTTTAGTCTGCCAATGAGCAATATAAGTGAGCGCTCATGCTTCTTGAACTTTTCTATTGTAGTACTTGCTAATTTTTCAGCAGCTACATATGGATGAGAACAGTACAGGAAGTACTAAGCTTTTTTGCTACAACTTTTGAACCGTTGTTAAGCAACTCAATTTGAACTGATTGTTTTCAACATTATGTTTTTCCATAGAATGCTGAATCAAAACTACACACGGAACATCCTTGTGTGATTAGTTGCTTCATAACTAGCATTGAAGAGCAGGCACAAAGTTCCATTCACAAGCTACTTTGAATTTTGAAATGATGCATAAATAAAATACAAAGCTAAAAAACTTACATAACGAGATAAGCAAACATTGTACTTGATTACATAAGAAAATTGTCTTCAAACCATACACACAATACATAAGCAAATTGTCTTCAACCCAGACACACAAGACATCAGCAAATTGTTTTCAACCCAGACACACAAGACATAAGAAAACTGGTTAAAAAGGCAAGCACAAGCACAAGCAACACGAAGGCAGACTGCGATGTTTCTTCATCCTGCGTAGTGGAAGTGGTAGTAGGGGTCAGCTTCCTTCACCTTTTAAATTTCTGCACCTGTTGTGATGTTGTTGATTATCTTCCATGACTTGTAGGAGGCGTACGCATGTATAACTGCATACTCGATGAGGTAATCTGGTAGTGGGCTGATCCCCACAGCTTATGGTCTTCCTTCTTGTCGATCTTCTTCTTCATGGTTTTGTAGAATGGGTGGATGACGCTGGC
Organism: Triticum dicoccoides; assembly: GCF_002162155.2. Taxonomy (NCBI): domain Eukaryota; kingdom Viridiplantae; phylum Streptophyta; class Magnoliopsida; order Poales; family Poaceae; genus Triticum; species Triticum dicoccoides. The sequence continues at coordinate 377,770,077 of NC_041385.1, forward strand.
TGCAACATCTGCCAAGGAGTCGTACTTTTTTCCGCCGTTGGATGGAACTCTCCTATTGCGCTGAATGTCGATGTAGTTGTTGGGGTTGATCTCCAAACCAGACAACTTCAGCTTCTCCTTGTCACCTCCAATGCAGAAACTGGCAAAGGTGAGCAACTTCTCATGCTGCACCATGTCCTTGATGCGCTTGGGCCTGGAAGGGGAGAGACGTATTGAAGATTAGTATTTTTTTGATGTTTGAATTCTTCAGTATGTTTGTTTTAGAAGTGACGAATCCATGATGTAGATTCTTATATAGTATAGTTAATGGATGAATGTAGTTCAGAAACTAGTAAACACACCATGTTATTTTTCCTTTTGGAATATACAGTTTTAGTAAATGATCTATGTGCTGGTTTAGTACTAGTTTAGTTTACTTTTGTTGAATAGAAAAACACATACCAGTGCTTCACCAAGTTCTTAGTTTTTTTGCTGATGTAAATAAAAACTGACAAAGTTCAGAAACTACTTCACCACATCAAGTTCAGAAACATGTTTTAATACATTGAGTGCAGAAAGTACACTATTGGATCAAGATCAGAAACTACACTAGTACATCAAGTCCAGTGCATCAGATTCAAAATATATTATAGTGCATCTACTTTGGGGAACTGTACTAGTGCATCCACTTTCACAAACTACAATAGTACATCTTAGTTTTTTTGCTGATGAAAATAAAAACTGACAAAGTTCAGAAAGTACTTCACTACATCAAGTTCAGAAACATGTTTTAATACATTGAATGCAGAAAGTACACTATTGGATCAAGATCAGAAACTACACTAGTACATCAAGTCCAGTGCATCAGATTCAAAATATATTATAGTGCGTCTACTTTGGGGAGCTGCACTAGTACATCCACTTTCACAAACTACAATAGTACATCTAGTTGTGAAACAAGTTTAATGAAATTTTGAGGAAACGGTACTAATTAAACAGATGAACCAAATATGGCAAATGAGTAGGATGGTTCACCATTTTGTGGTCGCTGCGATTTGGTACACCAGGCATAGTTCCTCCACGCATAGTTGCAGAACTGCTGCTCTCTGCGGAGGTTCATCTTCCTTGCTATACTCCATATCAATGCCGATGAACCTAGGAAACATGCCGCCAACCTTCCTTCATAGCCTGTCGATCATCTCGTCCGCCTTGTTTGGTTCGCTGGTGCAGACGACCTCCAGCATCTCCTTGTCATGTAGATCAACCCCTTTGAGGGTTTTGGTGTACGCGCGCTTCTCGTAGGGGATGTGAACGTCGTTGAGGTTGCTGCTCTGGTTGGACGTCTCGCCGCACTGACGCTGGGCAGACGGTTCATCCGCCATTGCCATCCTCTGGCGACTTTGGGCTTCGAAGAGAGATGTTTCTGGCCTGTTTGTAGTGGAGATGGAAGCGGCAATGGTGGTCCTCATAATGAGGCAGAGTTGTAGTCGATTTGGAGCCCTTCTCTAGGCTTTTTATGGGGACGTGGGGTGGGGTCGCGCAGTTCATCGCGGACGTGGGGGTAGTGCTCGTGGGGTCGATGTTTGCATCCCATCGTGGCAACCGCCCAGTGTGTGGCGCGGTATGTTGGCCTGGAAGAACCAACCGTCCAAACGTAATTCTAAGCATGGTCTTTTTACTTTTCGAACTGATCTATCTTGTGCAGGTGAACTTATTAGTTTCTGCTCCCACTTGTACATCTTAGAAGGCGGTGATGTTGGCATCTTGTAATCCTCGACTATGGGTACTTGGGCTGGTGATTGACGTGTAGTTGAACTTATCAGTACAATGTTAGACTATGTGTGCCATGCTAATCTTTTGGAACATTTTTTGTTTTTTGAAAATGATTGTTTATGTGAACATAATCTTTGAAGGTATGTTTTATAGATAAATTAGTTTTTCATCTATACATGTGTGTTATATTTGTATTTTCCATTTTTTTATGTTTGCTGGAGGTATTTCCTTTTATGTACTGATGGGCTTACTGAACTTGGACTTTCAGAACCAGTCACAACTCTGTTTGAATGATGTTTTTTTTGAGGTGTTCACGTGTGGGTTTGTTTACTTTGTCTTGAACTAACGGCTCAGAATTATCTGTACTGATGTAGTGTAAGATTTTAAATTTTCTTTAACAATTTTACTCATTGTGGTCACTTGGACTGGTGATTGACGTGTAGTTGAACTTATTAATACAAAGGTCAGACTATGTGTGTCATGCTAATCTTTTAGAGCATTTTTTGTTTTTTGAAAATGATTGTCTATGTGTACATAATCTTTGAAGGTATTTTTTACAGATAAATTAGCTTTTCATGAGTACATGTGTGTTATATTTGTACTTCCATTTTTTCTGTTTGCTAGTGGTATTTCTTTTTATGTACTGATGGGCTTTCTGAACTTGGACTGGCAGAACCAGTCATAGCTTTGTTTGAATGATGTTTTTTTCCAGGTGTTCACGTGTGGTTTTGGTTACTCTATCTTGAACTAACGAGTAAGAATTATCTGTACTGATGTAGTATAAGAGTTTAAATTTTCTTTAACAATTTTATGCTGAGTTACTGGTCGATAGTAGTGTTGATGTTACATAAATCTAGATCAATTTTTTTTCAAATATATTTCTGACTGCGTTCAAAAGGTTTATCAAATGGTTTACATAATAGTGTCACTGGTCCAGCGGGCACAAATCACAAATTATATCTTAACTATAGAACAGATCGAGAAATTGATGATAAAGCTGAATAAGTTTTGGTACTGATAGTGTTTCTGATATGATTCCTCATTGTGTACTGAGGCAATCGGGAGTACAAGCTTACTTTTGAAGTGACACAACAGCATAACCACTATGTATTCTTCAGTCTTGAGCTCCTTCTAACTGGCCCCAAATGTTGTCCCTTGTCGCCGTCCTTTCCTGCTTGAGCCTTGGCAGCTTCATCCTCAGTTTCAGTTTCTGCGTCCCCTATACTGTGATCTTCATTGTCTTCATCTGACTGGTCATTATTCTCGTCAAACTCTTCTTCTTCATCCCCTTCATTTGATTTTTTGGAAATCTGGACCTTGCCCTGTTTCTATTCAGCGCCATCGACCTCCTTGCCCACTTTGCATGTGCGGGCATCATGTCCACTAGTCCGCCCACACTTGCTGCAAGTGTAGCTGCTACATGTATTGTCTCCATTGGTAGAGACTTGGGCAGTTCCAATCTGCTTCTGTAGCTTTTGCTTGTTGGCAACGGCATCTGCGCGGTGTGGGCATGTGCGGTAATTATGATTGGTTACCCAGTTGCAGAATCCACATGCCCTTACCCCGAGAGGTTTGCCGTCCGGGCCGTATTCCACGCGTTTGATGGGGCGTGGCGGCTTTTGGGATGCTGCTTTTGCTACTTTCGCTGCCTGCATCTTACTCTTCCTCCCCTTTGTGCATGAGAATATGGGTGGTTTAATTACCCTTTGCTGCTGCTGCTGATGGTAGGATCTCCTGTTGTCATGTCATTCGCCTGGAGCACCGTCAAGTTCATGATCTTGCACATGAGCATGTTGCTGCTCTTGAGTGTGCACATGGGTAAGCTCTGATTGCTGTTGCTCCTCCTCCTCGTTGTCGTATGGGTCAATATCTCCCATATGGTTCATCTAGGATAAGGTTGTAGCGATATCCTGCTCAATTTTTTCAGCTTCATTGTTCACGCCACCTCTGTTTTCAGAAGAATGCATGGCGTCGAGTTCTTATTCAAGTCTTTCCATGACGACCCGTGACCTCGCCATTTGGTATTGGCTTCTCAAGATTTTTTTTGTGCACTCTCAAAACCTGCTGCAGTAAAGCGCTTTCAATGCAGTATTGGGAGGTCTTGTTTGACGCTACTGTCCTCAAGTCATTTCTGTTGAAGGTTGGCTGGATGTTCGGGAATTTTGTGTATCTCCCGAGGATGTATTTCTCTAGAATGCTGGTAGCCTTAATTGTTTGCATCATGCACATGACATGCATTGCTTAACAGACGGTTTATCTATACTACTAAGCTGGCGGTGCTGCTATGACGGACGGCTGGGCTGTAGGAGTAGAGGCATCAGACTGCTGACCATGCGTTGAAGCTATGTCGGGTTTCTGCGTAGGTGGTGCCAGCTTGTCGTTGTGCTGAGGAGGCCATGCCAACGTGTTGGTTTGCTAAGCAAGCAGTGCTGACACATTGGTATGCTGATCATGCGGCTGCAGACCAGCGGACTGATGAGCAGTCAGTTTTGGACCTACAGACTGCTTAGCAAGCGGTTCCAAAGCATTAGACCGCTTAGCAGTCCGTTCCACTAGGTTGGTCTGCTGAGGATGTGGTGCAGCTGGGTCTCCCCCACTGCTTCAGCGGCCGACATCTGAATCGGTGGTGCATCTTCAACAGTTGTAGGCCTTGCCACTGGCTGCTTTGGGGCGGAGGATGACATGGCATGTACAACACAAAGTCAGGCAGGATGATCACATGTTGATGCATCGGCTGTCGGATTACGAGTATTAGGTTCCTTGGGGGAAGCATGCGAGAGCTGCTGTGGCAAGGTGAGTGTCACCGGTTGAGGGGCAACATTGGTTGCTCTTGGCGGGGCTTTAGGGATCTCATCCATTAAGTCCATTTCCTTTTGTGGCCACTGGATGTGATGTAACCGTGTTTCTCCCAAGGTCCCATGCTCATCAAAGTCCCCTAGGACATTCTTCACGGCAAATTCATTGAATACAAGCTTTACTTCAGTCACATAGCACTTCACACGGCCCGAATTCAATGGCACATTGTCCAACAAGAGGCCCTCTTCCAAGAAGGGTGGGCAAATCCAGGTTGTTGCACATTTTAATGTACCTTCATAATGTGTAAGCACGCCCTTCAGTCTGTCTTTCATTCCAGATATATCAGATATAGCATCATCATGACCAGCTACAGTCTCAGTGTCGCTGGGGCCAGCTGATGCACAGCTACTCTTCTACGGTGTTGCACATTTTAATGTACCTTCATAACTTGTTGCTTCTTTTTTTACTGAAATTGTAACTCTAGCGAGCGTGGAGGTATTTGTTATCATATTCTGCTTCACTCCTGTGTTTTGATTGATCACCAAGCATATTGAGTTGTGCACTGTCACCATCCTTTGTTTTACCTTTAATCTTGAGCAGAGTACCAAGGATGCTTTCACATACGTTCTTCTCTACGTGCATGACATTGATGTAGTGACGTACACGTAGAATCTTCCAGTAAGGTAATTTCCAGAATACTGATTTCTTCTTAAACACTTGATTCCTGGGTGTTTGTTTCACCGTCAAAGCATGCTTCTTGCCAAGCAAAACATTAATTTTTTTAGCCATGTTGTGGACCACCTCCCCAGGATAAGGTCTTAGGCCCAATGCTAGCTCTGCCATACCATCAAATTCAGCTTTCATCTTTTGGTATGGGTGATTTCTCCGTAAGAACCTACGATGATGCAAATACACGGTTTTGCACGAGTTGGGAAGAAATCTGCTAGCTGTCCTATCCATGCATGTGACACACCCTACATGTCCCTTTGTTTTTTGCCCTGATGTGTTACCCAATGCCGGCATATCTTGAATGGTGTGCAGCAGCACCGCATGTAGATCGAAAATCTCCTTTTTGTAAGCATCATAACATTTTACAGCAGGCCCTTCTACCCACACTATCAGCAGTTCTTCTACCAATAGCTAAAAGTAAATGTCGATGCCATTTCCAGGTTGATTCGGGCTTTGGATAATCATTGACATCATAATGTACTTTTTCTTCATACACAACCAAGGAGCTAGGTTGTATATGCACAGAAGCACTGGCCATGTGCTGTGTTTGGTGCTCATATTGCCAAAAGGATCCATCCCATTAGTACACTCCTTGAGCCTTATACTTGTAGGATCCTTGGCAAAGTCTTTAAACTTGTTGTTGATTAATTGCCACTGAGCCCCATCTTTCGGGTGCCTTAGATATTTACCTGCAGTTCGCTCATCATGATGCCACCGCAACCACTTTGCCTCTCTAGGGTTTGCAAACAAACGCCTCAACCTTGGAATTAAAGGCAAGTACCAAACAACCTTGAATGGGATTCCTGTCTTGATCTTGTCGTCCAATTTGTACTTGTCCTTTTCTCTCCTGTGCTTGTACCATGCATACTTTCATATGGGACATGCACGCATATCTTTGTACTCACCACGGTACAATATACAATCATTCACACAAGCATGTATCTTCTATACTTCAAGTTCCAATGGGAAAACAACTTTCTTCGCTTCGTTCATGCTTCTGGGGAGCACATTATCTTCCGGAAGAATTTCTTTGAAAATACCTAACAACTTTGTGAAGCCCTTGTTTGATAGACCGTTTGCTGCTTGAAATCTGAGAAGCGCCAGGGTGGCACTCAACTTGGAATATTTCGTTTTGCAACCTGCATACAATTCTTTCCTGGAGTCCACATCAATGGCTGGCAGATCCTTGTACCCAATCATATCCTTTTTTGGCCCCTTGAAATCTACAATCATAGCAGCAAAATCTGGCACATCATGATCATCGTCGTCTACGTCGCCGTCTTGGTTTTCTAGTGGGTGTTTCGGCTTTCTAGTGTTCCATTGGTAGCTTGACGCCTCTGCCCCGATGTTAGATTTAACATCCATGTGACACTGACCGGGGTTTGGCATCTCGCAGCCCTGGGTATATTCATCCATGACCTGCTCTTCATCGTGTCTAGTCCAATGTGTATATCCATCCATGAATCCCCGAGAGAGTAAGTGCCACTCAACATTTGCAACTTCATGTGACTATGTGTTGGCACAATGACTACATGGACACAGGATGTAATCCTCATCACCAATGCTCTTCTTTGTACTTTTAGCCAAATGCATGAACTCCGCCATGCCACTCATAAAATCTAAGCTTCTCTGATTCTTCATCCATTCACATCGTTCCATATGCACCACACCGAGGGTAATTAAAAATTAAACAACAACATTAATACATGGATTAACTGATGCCCAAAGATGCATGCATAAATCATAAGGGTTTATTTTTCATAATTACTGAGGGTGCTCCATATTGTTATTGAGACGTGCAATGACAAAATTTAATTGCTAGTCAATTTACATGCAGAGTACTGCAGCACTACCCTTAGGAATTGAATACCTTAATTAAGCCACTCATGAAAAGAATACCTTAATTAATTATCTGCGCGACGACCTCCACCCAACAGATAGAGAAGCGCGATGCGGCAGGATGCTGAGAAAACAGGGTCAAGGAGCAAAGCTTAGTCCAGCTATCGCCTGAAGTTCGACCTCCACTATCTTGCCATCGACCATGATGGATGTGGTCCAATCATGCCGCCACTAATCTCGATGGTTGAGCTCCTCCTATCTCCCGCCGCAGAATGAGGATTGACCTCCTATGACGCTGCCACCACCCACCGACTGAGTATTGACCTCATATCCGGTAGCCATTGCCTCGGCAGCCACCACTGCCATCTCTATCCGCAGAGCGGCTATTTTATCTTTTGACGGATATCCACAGAGCGGCTGTTTACATGGTATTACTGTAACTCAATTATATGTACAGGGTAGTACATCACATACGGTTATGTCACGGCAACCGTGTCTCACCTACGTTGTCTTCTCACACGGTTTGGTGCAGAAATTGTGTGTGAAGTTGTAATACCTAACACAAACAACATGTATAAACAGTGTGCCGTATACAACATATAGTGCGATAAGTAGTTCCCGACAGTTAGCTTATCCCCACAATTTCCCCATTTCCCCCAAATCCCTAGATAGCCTCCAAATTCCCTCGCATGGCGCTGCCATTGGGGGAATGCAGACAACTGGTGATAATGGTTTCGCGGCTCCTCCTGCTCATATCGCCTCTCTCGGTAGCGCCGCCACGATGGCGGTCACCATCGAGCACTTGCCTAAGGTCAACAGAAGGCAGGTGTACTGCGGATCCAAATTGTCCTGTGAGGTTCCAATCTATCCTGATCTTTTTTAGCATGTGCAAAGTAGCTCCCTACTGAATCCGTCCTGAATGACCCCCCCTCTAGGAAAGCGATCTGCCACCAGATCTGGAGCATGACTCCAGACTCCCGCAACACGAGTTCGACTCCGAGTTTTGCACCACCGAGAAGTAGCAAAAGCTAAGTTGTGTGCACGGGCACAGTCCCGCTCGACGTGTATGCACAGAGGGATTTGACATTGGCACGCGGTTTCTCAGTTGCCGCTTAGAGGTTAGTGCCAAGTTCATCATTTTACTTTAGTTAATGCCACCGCTCATCCTGAATACTATTTAACATTGGCAGGTATATGAGGCTTGTGCCTTTGTTAACTGGATGGATGAAGAATGGCATGTCAGGGCTCAGAGTGTTATCACCAAGCTCATAGAAGATAACATAAAGCTGAAGAAGAAACTGGCTGATCTGGAATGTACAATCAGTACGATGGAGCAAAAAAGAATCAATCAGAGGCAACAGATGAAAGCAAGAGACAAGAAGGAACTAGCATGTGTAGTTGTGGTTGTCGCATTAGCCATGTTCTATGCGCTGTTTGCAATGATGATTAGGGGTTTTGTTTGACAGTATTGCTAAAGCACATCGAGATGTGCTCTAAGTAATGCACATCTAGGTCCTATGCCATTGATGTTACGCGAAGATTCGTGCAGATATTTTCCTTTGTCTTTTTTTCTTTTCCTTCATAGTTTGATTATTACAGGTTTCATCAATAAGAAAAGCTCAATATATTGCTGCCAACTGTTCTACTCCGTCCGTACCGGTGCATAAGTCACATTACGAAAACCAAACAATCCCAAAACTCTTTCCTTGTTTTTGTCCTAAAAAAGAAATCAGCCAATAGGAGTCATGCGGCTATTATGCATTCAATGACTTCGGACTACTTAGCATAACATGCATGCAATGGTCAATTCTGTACACGCAATGGTATTGATTACCAAATAATCATCAAGTTCTCTTGTTTTCCCCCACCTAGGTCGGTGGTACGGAGGGAGTAGAAGTACTACGAAAAATGTTTGTTTCATATTTGGACGCTCCAACACATGTGCGTAATTAATGATCACATTGAGAACTGCGCAACCCCGGGAATCTGGAGCGACTGGGTACAAATAATTGCGGTTGATTATATCAGCGGTTAGATAATACGTCAACCCCCGCTTCAATTGGCATTCCTCTTCTCTGCATACCCCGCTTAAGTGTCCACCATCTTCATCATCCCCGACAGCCTGCGCTACACACTTGCACACACTCTGCAATCTCGCTTTCTCGTGGTTTTTATATGACTACAGCAGTGTCGAGCAACAACAAGGACGACAGTTCCACCAGCAGTCTGGCACCAGATGATAGGTCAACATCAGAATCATCTTGCTCGTCTTCCATGAGTCCGGCGTCGAGCCCAGACCTTGATTTTATCCGGATCATGGAGGGGACGCCACTTCCGGAGTCGTCAGACGACAACCAGACGGACGAGGAGCCGTCGGAGGATGAAGAAGAGGACAACGATGATGATGAGGAAGAATAGTCGAACAAGGAGGAGGATGATGACAGCAGCAACCACAATGATGACGACGACGACGATGAAAAGCAAACGGTCAGCGGCAAGAAGTGTCCTTGCCGAGAAGATGTTGTGGGGCCATCCAACAACAACAACAAGAAGAAGAAGGACTAAATTAAGCAGACTATATATATCTCTGTTTCCGTTCGCTCAAGCTAATTCGTTATCTTTGTTTCCCCTGTCAATCTCATTGCAGATGGTCAGTAATACGTATTCGACAGAGATCTTTTACATTATCACCCATAGGTTGGTTTCTTGAATTGTGTGCCTTGACAAGCACACAATTCACAAAAAAGACCATATGGGCTGTCTATAATGCTCGCACACAATTCTGATAACCGACCTGCTTGCCGGATGTCACACACATCTTGTTATGCTGAATTGTTTGTGTTCAACTCGATCATTGCAAATGGTTCATCGGAGCAAACTATATGCCGTATATCACACACACCTTGATATGGTTGTCTGTTTCTGTTGTTCTATCTCACCACAAACAGTTCGTATGGATCAACCGTATGCCCCACATCACACACACAACTAAAATCTGAACCGTGTTTGATGTATCCTTCATCGCAAATGTTTTGCTTCTTTTTTGACGTTTTTTTACATCACCACTTGCGATTAATGCATCACACATAGTTTCGTCAAAGGGTCTCTGATCATAGTGTCGCATTAGCAGCATCCTACAGTAGTGAACGTAAGTATTTCCCTTAGTTATGAAATCGAGGTTATCAATCATGTAGGAGAACCAACCAACACTATGTAAACAGCACATGCACACAAATAACAAATACTTGCAACCCAACGCGTAAGAGGGGTTGTCAATCCCTCCTCGGTATTGAGATAGATTAAATTGCATGAGATTGGATAAACAAATCTAGCAGAAACATGAAGTAAAATAAATTAAGAAAAAGTGCAGCAAGGTATTTTTGGGTTTTTGGAATAATAGATCTGAAAACAATATGATAGGAAATAGAACCAGGGGCCGTAGATTTCACTAGTGGCTTCTCTTGAGAAAATAGCATACGGTGGGTAAATAAATTACTGTTGGGCAATTGAGAGAAGAGAAAATAGTTATGAAGATATCCAAGGCCATGATCATGTATATAGGCATCACGTCCAAGATTGGTAGACCGACTCTTGCCTACATCTACTACTATTACTCCACACATGGACCGTTATCCAGCATGCATATTGTGTATTAAGTTCATGGAGAAACAGAGTAATGCAATAAGAACGATGACATGATGTAGACTAGATATATTAATGTAGGAATAGACCCCTTGTTTTTATCCTTCATACAATTGATACATCGTGTCATTTCTCCTTCTGTCACTGAGATTGAGCACCATAAGATCGAACCCATCACAAAGCACCTCTTCCCATTGCAAGAAAAATCAATCTAGTTGGCCAAACAAAACCAAAGTTTTGAGGAAGAAATACGAGGCTATAACAATCATGCATATAAGAGTTCAAAGAAGACTCAAATAATATTCATAGATAGATCTGATCATAAACTCACAAATCATCGGATCCCAACAAACACACCGCAAAAGTCATTACATCAAATAGATCTCCAAGAACATTGTGGAGAACATTATATTGAGAATCAAAAAGAGACAAGAAGCTATCTAGCTACTGCCTACGGACTTGTAGGTCTGTGGTAAACTACTCACGCATCATCGGAAGAGCACCAATGAGGATGATGAACCCCTCGGTGATTGTTTCCCCCTCAGTCAACGTGCCGGGATAGAGCTCTAGATTGGATCTCGTGGTTCTAGAACTTGCGGCAGTTGGAATTGTTTTTTGTCGACTCCCCTATGATTTTTGGAATATTAGGGTATTTATACAGCTGAGTGGCGGTGGAAAGGACACCCATGGGCCCCACTACCCACCAGGGCACGCCAGGAGCCTCTTGCACGCCCTGGTGCCTTGTGGGCGTCATAGGCCTCGCCTCTTGCACTTCGTTGGCTTCCAAGTTGTCTTCTGGGCAGAATTTTTTTTCCAAAAAGTTTAGCTGCGTTTGGACTCTGTTTGATATGGATATTCTACGAAGTAAAAATCAAGCAAAAAACATCAACTGGCACTATGTCAATAGGTTAGTCCCAAAAAATAATATAAAGTTGCTATAAAATGAATATAAAACATCCAAGAATGATAATATAATAGCATGGAACAATAAAAAAAATTATAGATACATTGGAGACATATCAGCATCCCCAAGCATAATTCCTGCTCGTCCTCGAGTAGGTAGGAATGTTGCCTAAGATGCTAAGATGTTCATCACATATTCTTTTCTTTTGTAGCGTGGACATTTGGACATTTAGATGATTCAAAGAAATAGTCTATAATTGACATGAAGACTTCAATACTCAAGCATATCAGCAAGCAACCTTGTCTTTCAAAATATTAATACTAAAGAAAGGTATCCCTAGCCCATTATGCTCAATCATTGACCATCCATGAAACACACTCGAGTATTAGCTACATCCAATGCAAAAGTATGATCATAGTGCTCCCTAGTTGGCGCTTTATAAGAGAAGATGGAGACTTGAATAAAAATAAAAAAATGCATAAAGTAAATAGACAGGGCCTTTGTAGAGGGAAGCAGAGATTTGTAGAGGTGCCAGAGCTCAAAGCTTAAATGGAGAGATAAAAATATTTTGAGAGGCATGCCTTTCCCGTCAACGAAAACGACCGAGAGTTCCCAATACTTTCCATGCTAGATACATCATAGGAGGTTCCCAAACATAAAATAAAATTTATTCCCTTTTCCACCACTCTTTCACAACTCATGGCTAGCCGTATCCACGGGTGCCTTCCATACCAACACTTTCCAAGGAATTTATTATTTGACAACATAAAGTAAATTTCTTTTTCAATTTGGGACTGGGCATCCCTATTACCGCCGCACTCTCGTGCAATGACAAGTGAATAAACACTCATCTTGAGAATAACACATCTAGCACGGAAAAATATTAGCCACCCCCTACCGCTTCATGAGCAGTACGAGCATACAAAAAGGAAATTCATTTTGAAAATTATAGTTGGCACATACAAATTTACTTGGAACAACATGGAAATACCACATATAGGTAGGTATGGTGGACTCATTTGGCACAACTTGGTTTAAGGAGTTCAGATGCACAAGTAGTATTCCCACTTAGTACAAGGAAAGGCTAGCAAATAGATTGAAAATCAACCAACCAAAAAATAAAAAATGATCATAAACGAGCATTAAGCATAACTAACACCGAATAATGCACCACAAGTAGGATGTAATTTTCATTGCATAACTATTGACTTTCGTCCTTGCATATGGAATCACAAACCTTAACACCAATATTCTTACTAAAGCATAATTACTCACCAACATGGCTCACATATTACTATCTTCGTATCCCAAAACTATTGTAAGGCGTCAAGTTTATAATATCCAATGATCTTCATGAAAGTTTTTATTATATCCCCCTTGGATATCTATCACTTTGGGACTAATTTCATATATTACCATTGCTTATAACAAGCTCTCAAATAAATTTAAGTGAAGAACATGAGCAGAAAAATTTTCATCTCTCAAAATAATATAAGTGAAGCATGAGAGAATTTCTTCAGAAATTTAAAGCACCACCATGCTCAAAAAGATATAAGTGAAGCACTAGAGCAATTCCATAGCTCAAAAAATTTAAGTGAATCACATAGAGAATTCTAACAAATCATAACATCATTATGGCTCTCTCAAATAGGTGTGTCCAGTAAGGATGATTGTGACAAACTAAAAAGAAAAGCAAGAAAGGACCCATATAATACAAGATACTCCATGTAAAACTCATAATATGTGACGAATAAAAATATAGCTCCAAGTAAAATTACCGATGGTTGTTAGGAGAAAGAGGGGATGCCTTACAGTGCATCCCCAAGCTTAGTTGCTTGGTTCTCCTTGAATATTAACTTGGGGTGCCATGGGCATCCCCAAGATTAGGCTCTTTTCACTCCTTATTCCTTCATCCATCGTGATCTCACCCAAAACTTGAAAACTTCAATCACACAAAACTCAAGAAAACTTTGTGAGCTCCTTTAGTATAATAAAGCAAATCACCACTTTAAGTATTGTTGCAAACCCATTCAAATTTTATTATTGCATTATACCTACTATATTCTAACTTTACCATGGCTTATACCCCCTGATTCAATCCATAGATTTAGCAAAATAAGCACACAATGGAACAAAAATAGGATATGTCGAAAACAGAACAATATGTAGTATTCGCGACTTTGACCATACTTATGTAACTCCAATTTTTTTGAAGAAATAGGAAAATGTAGGAAATTTGTATATCAGTCTTGTGTCAAAAATTCAGAATTTTATTGCACTTCTGTCATTTTAAAAATTCTGCTATTGGGCGCAAAAGTTTCTGTTTTCCAACAAGATCAAATCAACTATCACCAAACATGATCCTAAAGGCTTTACTTGTCACAAACACTAACTAAAACAAAAAACACAATCATAACAGTAGCATAATTGTGTGAACACAAAAAAACAGAAAGAAAAAGAGAAAAAATATTTTATTGATTGGGTTGACTCCTAACAAGCACTACCATTTTATGACCCTAGCTAGGCATAATGCTTAGATTCAAGTATTGTCATTTTTAGTTTTTGCCACCTTTGCGAGGGCTTTCTCAAATCGAGGAGGCTCTTTATGCTTTCCAATATGTTCAGGAAAAGAGACCATCTTAAGATCTAAAATATCCAATTGTTTATTACAAAGAGTAATCAAAGTATTCATGCGATTGAGGTTTCCACTAATATGTTTCAGGGGTTCTTTAGATTTTTGCAACTCAACCAATTTTTTTTGTAAATCACCCAATTTGTCTAATATTTGAATCCCATCTTGTGTAAAAATAAACCCCTTTTTTTGATGGTGGAACTCCCAATATTCCTTCTATTATTTCATAGGCATCATGAGCATCAATTTCAACAAAATTCCTTTAGTAGCAAAATCCAAGAGTTGCCTATGATGCAGGGTTAAACCTATATAAAAATTACAAAGAAAAATCTTTGCATCTCCTTTTATATTGCAGATGCGGTAAGATTCCATGAACCTAGCATCTTTCAAATTTTCTCCTTGCTTCTGTTTGAAGCATAAAACTTCAAAATCCAGTGACAAAGGAGGGGTAGTCATGTTGACGAGATGACCAAAGCAAAAGGAAAATGAAAAAGAAGGCGAATAAAAAGGAAAATATTTTTGTGCTTTTCGCAAAAACATTAAGTAGTGGGGGAGATTAAAACGAGAGGCAAATGGCAAATATTTTAAATTGCAAGGAGATGAGATTTGTGAATAGGAACCTGATTGATGTTGATGATGTGTCCCCAGTAATGGTGCCAGAAATTCTTCCTGATTGCTTGTATATGCGTTGGTATTTCCTCGAAGAGGAGAGGATGATGCAACACATCAACGTAAGTATTTCCCTCATTTCCGAAACCAAGGTTATCAATCTGTTGGCGTCCTGTATTTGGGGGTATCCAGCCCTGCCTGCCAGCGGCCCACCACGTGGCTCCATCGGTGGCCTGGTACAGCGCAGCTTCAGCATCGACAACACAAGACCCTCACGAGGGGCCAATCCTCGCGAGGTGGGCAACGCCAAGACCCCCAAGGGGATCAACCTCCTCAGGCTGGCTCCTGAGGGGTGGAGAGTTCTATGCAAGGTTCACCTCATGAAGCTGAACTAACGTGAGCCATGATGACCAAGGCCAGGCGGGCACAGAGAGCAGGTTTCCTCTTTGGTGCAAGGGAGGCAAGCCACATGCACGGAGTCCCGAGGAATTAGACAAAGGTTTCCATTCTGGTGCAATGAGACCAAGACCGCCAAGACGGCAGTACGGAGGTCATCAACGAGCCCACCGCAACGTCACTGCCAGAGGCTTTTCGCAGGCGAAGACTACATTTGTCAAGATAAGTTGTACTACTTGTCCCCTTTCAAATCCAGCCGCTGTGGGATCCCTTCCCGCCAACATTTGGGAAGAGGACTAAGGCCACTATAAATAGGACTAGCCACCACCATAGAAGGCAAGACAATTAGAACTAGAACACACCATACTAGCTCAAGAACACCTTACCTCCTAAGGCCAGTTCATCCACTGTACTAGTTCATCCTCAGCCCTTCAAGGCAATCCACCAAAACGCTGGAATAGGGTATTACACCACAAGGTGGCCCGAACCAGGATAAACTGATGTGTCTCTGTGTCTCTTTGAGCTCAATGCGCTAGGCTTAGGAGGATCGCAAGTAGGCAGGCTGGGTAGGTTGAGATCTCCGCACGCACCCCAGAGTTCGAACCTCTCAAGGGTTTGCGGATCCCATAATCCGACACAATCCAGTAGGAGAACCAAGCAACACTATGTAAACAGTTCTGCACACAAATAACAAATACTTGCAACCCAACACGTAAGAGGGGTTGTTGTCCGATTTCGGGTTTCGCAAACCCTTGAGATGTTTGAACTCTGGCGTGCATGTGGAGATCTCAACCTACCTAGTCTGCCGACTCGCTAATCTCACAGCCTAACGTGTCGAGCTCGAAGGAGAAGAAAGACATGGCAGTTTACCCAGGTTCGGGCCACCTTGCGCTGTAAAACCCTACTCCTGCTTTGTGGTGGATTTGCCTCGGGGGGCTGAGGAAGAACTAGTACAGTGGAGAACAACCTCAGGAGGCGTGTTCTTGGGCTCAAGTGAGCTGGTGAGCTAGTGAGGGTGGAATGGATCCGATCCCCCTCCATTGTGGCGGCTAGGTCCTATTTATAGTGGCCTTTGTCCTCTTCCCAAATGTAGGCCGGATGGGATCCCACAATGGCCAAATTTGAAGGGAGACAACAAGTACACCCTAGCCTGACTAAAGTGGTCTTCGACTGCAAAAGCCTCTGGTCGTGACGCTGCGGTGGGCTCGATGATGACCTCCGTTCTACCATCCTAGCGGTCTTGGTCTCGTTGAACAAGGATGGAAACCTTTGGCTACTTCCTCGGGATTCAGCGTTGCTGCATGCCTCCTTTGCACCAAAGAGGAAACTAGTGCTCTGCGCCCGCTGGCGGCCGCCTGGCCTCGGCCATCATGGCTCACGTCAGCCGAACCTCGCGAGGTGAGACTTGCATAGAAATATCCGCTCCTTAGGAGCCAGCCTAAGGAGGCCGATCCCTTTGGAGGTCTTGGTGTCATTTGCCTCGCGAGGCTTGTTCCCTTGCGAGGGTCTTGAGTTGTTGTTGAAGCTGGGCCGTACCAGGCCAGCGCCGGAGCCACGCCGTGGGACGTAGGCAGGCAAGTCTGGGTACCCCCATATCTAGAACGCCGACAGTAGCTCCCGGGCCCAAGGCGCTCTTGGAATTGGCTTCTGGGCGAAGCCAAAGGGCAAGTGCGGAGCGCCGCAGGCCCTAACCGCCTGCGGCCTGGACGACGCATGGTGCTTGATGGTACATGGTAGTCTCCACTTCCCATGCTGCCTCGATAACTATCCGACTTGATGAGTCGATGCCGCATGAAGAGAAAACATCATTGCGCGAGATCGTGGAGGCCGGCGATTGGCCTCCCTCTGGCTATAAATGAGGGGAGGGGCAGAGCCTCACTCGCTCATCTCTTTCTTCATCTTCTCGCTGCTTGTCCCTTCTTCTTCTCCACTTTGCCGTAGTTGCGAGGCTCATGGCGCCGGTGAGGAGGTTCTCGGCTGTTGAGAAAGGGAAGGCCCCTAAGGAGGGACCAGCTTTGCCACCACCCAAGAGGGGCCACAGCCATCCCCACAAGCATGCCGCGACCCAAGTGGCGGCCCCCAAGGGGTGCAGGCACGCTTCTCGAGGAGCCGGCGTCTCCCTTGGCATCCGTAGTGGTGCTTTTTCTCGCGGCGGGGGCCACCGGCCACGAGGCAGCCCCTGCGGCAAGGGGATGCGCGCTATGGTCGCTCGCCCTCCTCGACTGTGCTTCCCCTTGATGGATGTGCTCCTGGAGTTCGTGTTGTGGTCGGAGAGGCCCGCCGGCACCTTGCTCTGGCTTTTGTGCTTCTTCACCGGCGAGCTGCCGACCTCGGGGCTCGACGACCTCTGGCTGCAGGCCAACGGCTACTACAACAAGGTCTCGTGGGTTGGGATTGAGGCCACCACTGCGGACAGTGTGGTCCTGACACGCGGCTGGTAGGTGTTTGCCCGTGCACGAGGCCTGAGCAGGAGGTGCACTCTCCACTTCAAGTATGATGGCCTTGCGACCATCTTCATGAGGGTGTTTAGGGAAGACGGCCGCCGCGCGGGGTGCTGCCCAGAAGACGACGGCGGCGTTGATGAGCTTAGCCTTGACGTCTGCCGCGCCGGCGACGAGGGTGAGCTTGGCCTTGACGACATCCCACACTTCCTCCCACAGTGGCAGCTTTTCCTCAGGCAAGAGCTCCAGCAGCGGCGGCTACGACTAACCTTCACGCTGCTGAGCTCGCATCGAGGAAGGTAGCGGATCTTCTTGCCGCTGCGCCCCGATGAAGCAAGAGGAAGGCCCGATCTGAGCTCAGGGCCGCCGAACTTGGCTTCAGGACCCGCTATGGCCTTGCGGTCCGCTTTGTTTAGCCTTTCCTTCCTTCTACAATTTGAAAAAAGTAGGGTGCCCCGATGGGGTGTGTAATGAACTATGGCAGCTATGCCCTTTATCCTATGCTTATTATCTTAATGTTGTGCCATGATGTTTGTATTCTGGGTAGGCACGGGTAGGGTAACTTAGCTTGAAATGTTTGCGGCAGCTTCCCACCTCACGGGGGCGCAACCCTTGATGCCTGGTGGAGCCCCCCTTCCCGATGACTCGGGGACCATTGGTCTTGGGAGGTGCTGGAGGCCTCGGGAGACGCTGTAGAGCTGCTACAGAGCTGTTTAAGGGAAAAGAAACCTTAACGGGTACCTCATTCTTCCTTGCGCGAGCCCCTTGCCATAGGTTTAGCTCTAGCTTAATGCACCGCATCGTGCTGCCCGAGGGGCACGGACATGAGAGGGCGCTGATTCCCACGAGCTTGATCGAGGGCTCCTCGCGAGGATTAGAAAGCCGAAGCACTGGGGCAACGGGATTCGGCAAGGTGTGCTTGTGCGAGTGTGGACTCGTGCGCACACACCTGCCTAGACCCCACATGCTAGGTGCGCGAGGAAGAGCGATGGGCAACTACCACCCTTTCCTTCCCCAGGCTAAGAATGAGCAAAATGAGAGGAGAGAAAATCCAACTTGGCGAACCAAAACGCGAAAACTCTGAATTCCATTAAAAGATTGCAAAACAACTTCGGAAAGCAAGCAAATGAACAGCCGCATGCAGCACCTAGTCTAGTCTTCTCACCAGCGCGGAGCTAAATGCTGCCACTAGGGCGTGGGAGGGAGCCCCTTTGAGGCCCCAGGGCGGCACTCAGGAGACTCTGTGGCATGTACACCCCCACTCATTATTACGTGAGAGTGTCATGAGCGGAGACCTTCACAGGCCGGAGCCTTGCTTCATGGGTAGAACTTTCGGAGGTGCTGGATGTTCCAGGTGTTTTGGATGGAGATCCCGTCATGTGTCTCCAGGCATGCGGCGCCAGGCCTGGAGACACGGGTAATACTAAAAAAGCCCTCCCACATGGGACAGAGCTTGTGCAGCCGTTCCCTGGAGAGCACCCGCCTCAGGAGGAGATCACCCACCTCGAGCGTCCTGGGGCAGACGCTGCAGTAGTGGTGCTGCCGCAGTGCCTGCTGGTACCTTGCCGCTCGGAGCAAGGCTTGAAGGCGGCATTCCTCCCCCAGCACGAGATCCATCCCTCGCATGGCGTCCTGGCGTGCCTTGTCAAACGCTAGGACCCGCGTGGAGTGATGCTTGACCTCGTGTGGGAGAACCGCTTCAGCTCCGTAGACGAGGAAGAACGGTGTCTCGCTCGTCGGCTTGGTCGCGGTGGTGCGGATGGACCACAACACGGACTAGAGCTCATCGAGCCAGCCCCTACCGCAGGCCTCGAGCTTATTCTTGAAGGTCCTTGCCTTGAGGCCTCTCAAGACCTCTGCATTGGCGCGCTCGGCCTAGCCGTTGCTCCTGGGGTGTGCCACCAAGGCGTAGCATATCTACGTTCCAAGGTTAGCACAATATGTTTTGAAAAGGTCGCTAGTGAACTGCGAGCCATTGTCGGTCATGATGCGATTAGGAACCCCAAACCGGCTCATGAGGCCCCTGATGAACTTGACGGCTGAGCCGACCGGGATGGTGCAGACAGCTTCTACCTTCGCCCACTTGGTGAACTTGTCGATGGCGACGTAGAGGTAGCGGTAGCCCCTTGGCGCTCAGGGAAATGGCCTCAAGATGTCCAGCCCCCAGACCGCAAGCGGCCACGTAAGCGGGATAGTCTGGAGGCCTTGTGCGGGCTGGTAGATCTGCTTGGCGTGGAACTGACAGGCTTCACAGGAGCGCACCAGTTCGATGGCGTCATTGAGTGCTGTGGGCCAATAGAACCCACTACGGAACGCCTTGCCCACAAGGGTGCGTGATGAAGAGTGGTGTCCGCAGTCCCCACCATGTATGTCGGTCAGTAGCTCGAGCCCCTGCTCCCTAGAGATGCATCGCAAAGAAATATCATTGGGCCTTTTGTGGTACAACTCACCGTCCTGGATGCAGTATGTAGTGGCCTAGCAAGCCACGCGCTCGGCATCCTCTTCCTTCTCCGGTAAGGTCCCCTGAAGCAGGTACATCTTGAACTCCTTGGTCCAGCACCCCTCCTAAGGCTCGAGCGCAAGGAGCAGGCGGACCCCTGAGGTTGGGCCGCAGGTCGAGGCACCTGTTGCTAGGGCTCAGGGTAGGTCCTCCTGAGGTGGTGCTGGTGCCGCAACGGGGGGGGGGGGAGCCACCGATGGCTTTAATAGCCATTCCTCAAATACTCTTGGCTCCTGAGGTAGCCGCTGGGATGCCCTCTTGGCGATGTCGTCCGCCTCCTTATTCATACCTCATGGCACATGCTATAATTCCAAGCCCAAGATCCGTTTTCCATTTCACGTACCTCTTCCAGGTATGCTTCCATGTGCTCGTCCTTGGGGATGTACTCTTTGTTGGAGAAGTTGACGAGGAGCTGAGAATCGCCCCTGATGGTGAGACGCTTCACCCCCAGCGCTGCTGCGGCTCTGAGGCCGGCGATTAGACCTTCGTATTCTGCGATATTGTTGGAGACCTTTTCACCTGGCTGGAAACAGAGTTGTTCAACGTAGTAGATCTTGTACTTGGCGGGTGAGATGAGGAAGTCCCCAGCCCCCGCGCCCTGTCGTGCGAACGCGCTGTCGAAGTACATGATTCACCCGTCCGGTGCCTTGTCTCCGGGCAAGAGGGAGCGATCCTCACATATTCCATGGTCAGGGACGTTGGTCCACTGATGTCGCGTAGAACCCTTGATGCCTGATCTTTCACATTTGTAGGGAATCATACCAAGAACACGAGGAACATGAGTGGGGAATCAAGGGGAAGACAAGGAAAACACGAGAGAAATCACTCAACCAACAAGATATAGTCACACATATGCTAGATCCTCGAAACACAAAGAGTGATACACGATTAAAAGTCAACAAGGGATGATACAAAGGGTCTTCTCCGTGTGGAGGTATTGAAGGGTCTTCCCGTGTTGGGGTCTTGAATCCGCTTGGGAGATCTTCGCCGAAGAGGCCGTGAGCTCTGAGGAGAAGTAACCAAGTGGATGAGCAAAGCTCTATCTCAAATATGAGCTATCACAATGCTAACCCTAACTAGGAGGAAGAGGAGTTCTATTTATAGTCTAAGTGCAAAAGGGGGCGGAATGAAGGGGCACATGGGCTTCGGGCCCAAAGCTGCCACACACAGACAGCGGACGTCCGGTCTCTACCGGTTGTCCAGTCGCTCGAGGAGGTCCGGACGTCTGGTAGGGCTCGGACTTCTGCTAATTTTGTTCTGTGATTGTTGTGCCGGACATCCGAGGTGGCCGGTCATCCGGTTGGTTCGGTTGTCCGCTCGTTGGGCAGTGTTCGCTGTAGCACTTGTCGGCTGGGCCTTCAGGCGCCGGACGTCCGGTCCTGGTCGAACATCCGCTGGCTAGAACGTTAGGCGCCAGACGTTCGATCCTGGGTGGACGTCCGCTCACTGGAGCTTCTTCAGTAGCTCTTCTTCTTGTCCTTAATACTTGGTGTCCTCGTCATCTTGGCCATTGCATGTAGCTGTTCCGTGGCCTTCTTCTAAGTACCTGATCACACATAGTGTTTCCGCTTGAGGTAGTAGCCAAGTCTCATGTGTAGAAAGGGGAAGTTCGGAGAGGAGCGAGTTCACCTTATCTTTGACAACCTTTGCTCGAGCTCTTGTCATTGGTCCAAGTGGTGTCGTGGGAGAAGTAGATACGCCCATGGGGATGATCATGGGATGCTCCAAATCATCCCCCACCCTTGGGAAAGATCCGACCTTGGATCGAAAGCTTCATCAACATGGTATGGCGAAAGGTCTTTGACATTGAAGATGTCGCTCACGTTGTACTTGTCGCTTGGGAGGTCGATCTTGTAAGCGTTGTTGTTGTTGTTGTTGTTGTTGTAGCGTGCTAGCACCTTGAATGGTCCATCGACTCGGGTAGAAGTTTGGACTTGTGTTTGTTGGGGAAGCGGTCCTTGCGAAGGTGTAGCCACACAAGATCTCGGATGTTGAATATCATGGGTCGCTTGTTGATGCTGAGCTTGGTCGCGAGTCATTATACTTGGCGCTCTATGGTGTGCCTTGTATCTTCATGCATCTTCTGGAGGTAGCTTGCTCGTGCACTCGCGTCCACGTTGGTGCGCTCTTGTAGTGGAAGAGGTAGAGTGTCCAATGGGATAAGGGTTGAAACCGTAGACGACCTTGAAGGGGCACTTGCCGGTAGTTGAATGTCTCGCACAGTTCTAGGCGTACTCGGTGATGGGTAGGCACTCCTCCCACTCCTTTGATGTTCCTCTTGATCAACACGTGAAGTAGAGTGGAGAGTGTACGGTTAGTCACCTCCGTTTGGTCGTCGATTTGAGGATGGTATGCCGAAGAGAACAAGAGCTTGATTTCGAGCTTGGCACATAGAGTCTTCCAAAGGTAACTCAAGAACTTGACGTCGCGGTCCGAGACAATTGTCTTTGGCACTCCATGGAGGCGCAAGATTTCCGTACAAAAAAGGTTTGCAATATGTGAAGCATCGTCTATCTTGTTGCATGGGATAAAATGAGCCATCTTGGAGAATTGGTCCACAACAACAAACACGGAATCCTTTACATTTTGAGTTCTAGGCAAACCAAGTACAAAATCCATGCTAATGTCTTCCCAAGGTTGATAAGGAATAGGAGGAGGCATGTAAAGACCATGGGATTGAGCTTTTGACTTAGCTTTGCATGTAGCTCGGTTGGTGAAGCGTGAGACGTCACGGAACATCTTGGGCCAAAAGTTGTTCTTGGAGAGTGTGGCGAATGTCTTGTCGCGTCCAAAATGTCCCATGAGTCTGCCTCCATGAGCCTCTTGCAAAAGGAGCAAACAAAGAGAAGATTAAGGAATGCAAAGTTTGCTAGCTCTCATAAGATAATCATCCTTGATGTAATATCGTTCCCAAGATGTATGTGTTAAACATTTGGCATAAGGAATAGCAAAAGTAGGATCATGCACAAACAAGTCTTTTATGTGCTCAAAGCCAAAGACATTCAATTGTAGTTTAGTGACAAGCATGCATATGCGGGCAAGAGCATCCGCCACTACATTTTCCTTACCTTTGATGTACTTGATGACATAAGGAAATGACTCAATGAATTCACTCCATTTAGCATGATGCTTGTTCAACCTAGTTTGACCTTTTAGGTACTTAGAGTTTCATGATCGGTATGAATAATAAATTCATGAGGGCGAAGATAATGTTCCCATTCACGCAAAACTCGCACTAAAGCATATAGCTCTTTGTCATAGATGGGGTAATTGAGTTGCGCTCCGGAAAGTTTCTCACTTAAATATGCTATGGGGTGCTTCTCTTGTGTTAACACACCACCTATGCCATTACCACTAGCATCACAATGAATCTCAAAAGGTTTGTCAAAGTTGGGTAATGCAAGCACGAGAGTATGAGTAAGCAAATTCTTAAGCTCATTAAATGTGGTATCTTGGGATGGTCCCCAAACAAAAGGCGCATTTTTCTTACTCAAGGAATATAAAGGTGAAGCAATGGTGCTAAAATCCTTCAAAAATCTATGATAGAAACCGGCTAAACCAAGAAAACTACGCGCTTGTTGCAAGTTGGTTGGTTGGGGACAAGTTTTAATAGCATTGATCTTAGATTCATCTACATGAACACCCTTAGAAGACACAACAAAACCCAAGAAAACAAGCTTATCAACACCAAAAAGGCATTTGTCCATATTAGCATAAAGGCGCTCTTTCCTAAGGGTTTGCAACACGGTTCTAAGATGGGTGACATGATCTTTGAGGGATTTGCTAAAGACAAGAATATCATCAGAATAGACCACAACAAATACACCAACATAGGGGCGAAGAACAAAATGCATGACTCGCATGGAAGTACCAGGTGCTTCGGATAAACCCATTGGCACAACTAGCCATTCATATAAGGCAAATTTGGTCCTAAATGCGGTTTCCATTCATCACCTTCTTAGATGCGTATTTGATAGTAGCCACTCTCAAGATCAATCTTAGAGAAAATGGTGGCTCCGCTAAGCCCATCAAGCATATCATCTAAGCGTGGAATAGGGTAACGATATCTAACGGTGATAGCATTGATGGGACGACAATCAGAAACCATGCGATAAGTACCATCTTTCTTTGGAACAAGTATGACCGGAACGGCACAAGGGCTCAAGCTTTCACGTACTTGACCATTGTCGATGAGTTGTTGTACTTGCCGTTGGATCTCCTTAGTATCCTCAGGGTTGACGTGGTAGGGAGCCTTGTTAGGTAGAGGTGCTCCAGGGATGAGGTCGATTTGGTGCTCAATGTCTCGTAGTGGAGGTAGACCCGGAGGTAGCTTGTCGAGGAATTTTTTTTGGACTTCCTGCATGAGAGAAGACACCACTAAAGGTAGATCGTGAGAGGTGTTAGTTTTTGGTACCTCGTCCTTGCACACAAGGACGTAGTGCATAACACTTGATGGGGTCTCACACACTTCCCTCATCTCACTTTTGGTGGCAAATAGGACTAAGTTCTTCTTGTCTCTCATCGTGGAGGAACTCGATTTTGGCTTGTGGTGCTCACTCTCTTTTGGGTGGGTCACTCTCTCACTCTTTTCTCCATGATGGGTGGCTTGCTCGTCGGCTATCACTTGACTTGGAGACATAGGTCGTAGCACGTACTCCTTTCCTTTCATCTTGAAGCTATAGTGATTGGTACACCCTTTGTGGATGACGCCGCGGTCAAATTGCCATGGTAGATGTAGAAGGAGGTGGCAAACGGACATCGGGACGACATCACACTCCAAAGTGTCTTCATATGCCCCAATTTTGAAGGAGACTTTGACTGTATGCTCAACTTGGATAGTGCCGGAATCGCTTAGCCATTGAACCTTGTAGGGGTGCGGGTGCTTCATCTTGACCAATTGGAGCTTGGAGCATAGTTCTTCACTTGCCAAGTTGTGACAACTACCTCCACCGATGATGACCTTGACGGACCTTCCATTGATGCTGGCCTTAGTGTGGAAGATGTGGCATCGTTGGTCTTCGTCTTGTTGATGTTGAAGAGTCAATACTTTGGAGACAACAAAAGCGGGGCTCAAATCCTCATCACAAAAGACTTGATCATCTTGATCTTCGTTCATGCGCCGGTGCATGGAAACTTGGTTAAGGGCTTCCATTTCCTCTTCACTCATGGAGTCATAGGTTCCGTCGTCATTGAGGATCATGGTGCGCTTGTTGGTACACTCAAAAGACTTGTTGCCTCGGCCGCCGCAAGTGAAACACTTGATAGAACTTGTATTTATGGTCTCATCGGTTGGAGTAGATGATGAAGCTCGCGGCTTGAAGTTGCTTGTAGTAGGAGGACGACTTGAAGTTGTCGAAGTTTTTTTGTAACTAGACTTGTCGCCGTTGTTGTAGATGGCTTGGTTGAGGTAGAAGGTGTTGGAGTCATTGAAGCTTGGGTGTTGGAAAAGCCGTAGCTCTTGGAAGAGTACTTGGAGTACTTGAAGTCATCGTGCACTTGATGTTCTGCTTTGGTAGCTTGATGGACAAGCTCAATGAGGTTGGAGTAGGGTTGGAAGTCGGCAATCTTCTTGATGGGATGATTGAGGCCATTCAAGAAATGGGCAATAGTTTTCTCATCATCTTTCGTGACATTGGATCTTATCATGGCAATCTCTATTTCCTTGTAGTATTCTTCCACACTCTTTGTTCCTTGCTTGAGGAGTTCGAGCTTCTTGAAGAGATCGCGGTTGTAGTAGGTTGGCATGAAGCGTGCTCGCATGCCATCTTTCATTTCCTCCCATGTGGTTATTGGTGGTTCACCTCTTGCTTCTCGGCGCTCAAGGACTTGTTCCCACCGTATGAGCACATAGTCTTGGAACTCAAGTGATGCTATAGCGATCTTCTTCTATTCCTCATAGTTGTGCAAACGAAAGATCTTGTCGACCTTCAATGCCCATGGGAGGTACTCTTCGGGATCATTGCTTCCATTGAACTTAGGCATGGTGAACTTGATCTTGCCATAGCATTGCTCTTCATTTTGTTGGAGTCGAGGGTGATGATGACACCCTTGACGTGGAGGATTTTCAACCTCATGTTGCTCTTGGCATGGAGGATTTCCATAGTCATACTGCTCTAGATGAACTTGAGGTTGTGAAGGAGCTTCTCGAGCTTGTGGAGGAGCTTGAGGAACTTGACGATGCACTCTTGCTTGGTAGTTTCGCTCTTGGATTTCTTCGAGAAGTGCTTCCTCTTGATTGCGCCTATCTCGGTTGTGGTTGGCAATGGCTCGACTTGATTCTTGAAGGGCACGTTGCGCCTCAAGATCTTGTGCTTCACGTTGTTGTTGTTGAAGACGTTGAGCCTCAGCATCTTGTTCGTCTTGATGTTTTCGTGCTCGCTCTTCCTCCTGGTGATGTTGACATTGTCGTTCTTGAGCTTGTGCAAGAGGATCTTGGTGTTGACGATGACGATGTGCCTGCTCGTCGAAGTGCTCTTGTGGATGATTGCCGTGTAGAGGACTGCGAGTGGTTTGACGGGACGTGCGGCTCGACGTGGGAGTGTTTGATGTCGATGTACTTGAGCCGGAGAGGTTGCCGTCAGAGTATCGACTCGAGCGGCTCTGTCTTGAGTAGGAAGAAGGGGAAGAACGGCGGTTAACCAATAAGGCATGGATCTCGTCCATTCTTGCATCATTCTCTTGTTTTTGAGCGCCGAGCTTGTTGTCGAAGTAGTCTCTTGTTCGTTGCTCGAGAGTCGCAAGTCGGTGGCAATATTGTCAATGCGGTCGCTCATTGCTTGTTGTTCTTGATGCAAAGCTCGTTGTGCACCGAAGAGGTGGCTCTTGGTGACATAGGATGACATGTCGTCGTCTTGTTCGATGATGTGTGGGTTGGTAGAAGAACTTGGCCTATCCATCATTCCAAGCAAAAAAGTGAGTGGGAGAAAGAGAAGAACTTATACCAAATGTACCTTGACCGATGTTGAAGATGGATCAATGATCACTCAAATGTTGGACAATGAAATAGCACAATTGGTACCAGTTCTTGTCGGTTCTCACACCTACACGAATAAAAGCTTATTGTGGAGCTTGGTTAGGATGGTGGCACAAAATTTGATGCAATTGTTAGTGAGCCTCAAATAAAGTTGGAAAAGATTCACAAATTTGCAAATGCAACAAGTAGGCCAATAGCAAGATATGGTACATGGAAACATACACGCAAATAGATAAGTGGGGTCGTGCAACCAAGGAATGAGCCAAAATGTGGAATCCACGAAAATGCTCTTGTTGCACAACACTAGAGAGATGCTAGCACAATTGCACAATAGGCGCATACGGAACTTGTGCACAACCTAATAAGCAAAAATGCAACGACTTCCATCCCAAGTATGCTATATGTGTGGTATTTCGGTGATATGATCCAAGATGATCGGATATGACAATATTAATGTAGTATGATGCTATGGTTCTTGCTTATAAGCTCTTTTGCTTATATTTTCCTCTTTGCTTAAAAGCTTGTTTGGCTCTTTCACTTTTGAGCTCTTTTCTCATGCAAAACTTTGCGAACCAAGATAGCAATTGTGTATGCGATGACAACTTTGTGACACAAAAGATGATACCAAGATATGCACCACTATGATATGGTATGTATGCTATGGGAAGTATGATCACTAATGTGCACAAGTCACGTTGCCGGCAATACTCAAAGGCTAGTCTCGGTGGGTAAGCAACACAAAAGTAAGGCCATGTGGTTATCAATGTAATGGCATGGTATAGACAAAGATGTCGTCAAGGTTACCGCCGCGGTAGTCATTTGTAAGCACGGACGGTTGTTGGCGATGACGAGTCCTTGGCAAAGATTAGCTGAGGTGATGTTGATGCCGAACCGTACCTATATAGCCGAAACACAATAGGACACTGGAACCACAACTCAAAATATCAAAGGCCAAAACGGGTCAATATTGTTGGAGGTGGTAGCGGTTAAGCGATGGTGGTTCTTGCGGAAAATGGTGGTGGTATCAGAGTTCGTAAGAGGTGGTGGAAGGCGGGGAGGTGGTGGTGGCCGAACTAGATCAGCGGATCAATGAACGTCCGATCGGGGGCGATCATCTGGTCGTCGGACGTCCGGTGGGTAACGACCATCCGGTGCCTGGTTACATCGGGCACGGGATGAACAACTCGGGTTCATGGCGGAGATGGTGAATTTGGTCAAATCTGAGTGATTTTGTGGATGAAAATGGTGGAGAAGGTGGGGGAAAAGCTAGATCCACACGAGGCAAAGAAATCGACGGATCAAATCCAACAAAACTTCATCACACCAACAAATCACAAAAACAATTTGGGGCTATTTTGGTGGGGATTTTCGAAATTGGGAAAGAACACAACAAAAGCAAGCTAGAAAACAAAGGGCAGGGGCTCCAAAATCGTGATCAACGTGGCTCATGATACCAGGATGCCCTAGATGCCCGATCTTTCATGTTTGGAGGGAATCCTACCAAGAACCACTACAAAAAAAGACACATCCGTGACATTTTGGTCCGAACAAAATTTTTTCTGTCATGCTTATGACCCTTCTATGACGATAATTGTGACCAAACCTGGTATCATCATAGACATGGTGGGATCCTACTTCTATGACAAAAAATCATGACAGAAAATGGAATTTTCGTCCTGGGAGGGCCGGAGACGCAGCTACATGACATTCTTTGGGCCGTCCATGACGGATAAAACCGTGGTAGAAGTGAGGGCGAGGAAAATATCGGGGTGTTCCTGATTACGGCGGGTGGTCGGGGCAGAGCGATGCATGGAGGTTTCTCTCGTATACGCACACTCGTGGGTGCGAGGCATTGGGCTCTAACTGAACCCGAGCGAGGCGTTCGCCTACTTAACCCGAGTGATTGCACTGCAGGCTACACGTTACTGAACCCGAGCGATTGATCGATGGCTGTTAAGTGAACTCAATTGAGCGATTCCTTCGCTAGTGCTGCTAACTGAAGCCGATCGATGCTGCCT
>NC_041385.1:377799482-377825331 GCF_002162155.2 Triticum dicoccoides
AGGACCCCGTGGTAGTAGAGGCCCTTTCCGCTGGATGAATAGGACCCTGATCGAGCCGGTTGGGGGTGGATGAACAGGACCCCGTGGAGGGCTGGATGAACAGAACCCCGTGGAGGGCTGGTTGAACAGTAGCCGGTGGAGGGCTAGATGAACAGTAGCCTGTGGAGGGATGGTTGAACAGGACCCCGTGGAGAGGGCTAGTTGAACAGTAGTTGGTGGAGGAGCGCGCGGTGGATGCTGGATGAACAGGAGCCCGTGGATGAACAACCGAAGGTGGAGACTGGAGGAGGTCGACGGCGGATGAATAGAAGCCCGTGGAGGCTGGAGGAGGTCAATGGTGGAGATGAACAATATCTCGTGGAGTCCCGTTTTGCGGTATGCCACACCCCTCCCGATGAACAGGACCCCTGTTTTAACCATA
Organism: Triticum dicoccoides; assembly: GCF_002162155.2. Taxonomy (NCBI): domain Eukaryota; kingdom Viridiplantae; phylum Streptophyta; class Magnoliopsida; order Poales; family Poaceae; genus Triticum; species Triticum dicoccoides. Next base: position 377,799,904 of record NC_041385.1, read on the forward strand.
GCGCTCCAACACAAGTCTGTTTCCTCCGTTTTGTGGTACGCTGCACCCCTCCCGATCAACATGACCCCATTTCGACCGTAGGAGGTCCAACAGAAGTCCGTTTCCTTCGTTTTGCGGTACGCCACACCCCTCCCGATGAACAGGACCCCTGTTTCGACCGTAGCGCCCCAACACAAGGCTGTTTCCTCCGTTTTGCGGTACGCCACACCCCTCTCGATCAACAGGACCCCGTCTCGACCGTAGGAGGTCCAAGAGAAGTCTGTTTCCTCTGTTTTGTGCTACGCCAGACCCCTCCCTATGAACAGGATCCTGTTTCGACCGTGGCTGGTCGAACACAAGGCAGTTTCCTCTATTCTATGATATGTCAGGCCTCGTTTCCCTTGGCTGTTCTGTCCAAGCCGGTCGGCTCATGATGAACACGACGCATTCCGTTCCGACCCAGCCGGTTGGCTCCCCATGAACACAACAACGACGCAGTTTCTCCATTCCAACCTAGCCATGTACACGAGCCCTGGCCGTACGTATGCATGAGTAGGCGCTCGAGACCCCGCCCGTATGTACGTATGTGGCCATATTTACTTTATTGCACCCTGGTCGCTGTACATATGTGTACATGCTACATGCGCGCCTCTACTACCACACGTGCACGCCTCTACTACGACATGTGTGCACCTCTACATCGACCAATATGTACGTACAAGTTTGCGACCAGAATGACAATGCTACGTACGCTTCGACCAGGTGGGTCCCGACTGTCAGGCACTTCCTTGCATGCGAAGATGTAGCTGGTGGGTCCCAGCACACAGGGGGGCGAATCGGTTTTTTGCCCGTAATATCGGCGCACTTCCTTGCGTTCAAAGATGTAGCTGGTGGGTCCTAGTAGTCAGGGGGGAAATGTTTTTTTAGAGAAATACGGTGGCCCGTCCGGTGGGTCCCTACTGTCAGGTGGAGGAATCATTATTTTCTGCGTAATAAGGAGGCACTTCCTTGCTACGGCCGTGGACCCAGCTGTCAGCCTCTCCATGTACAATACTCTTCCGATGGAAGTCGTTCCTTGACCATGTTGACCATGCTGCGCTGACAGCACCAGGGCAGTCAACGACGGTGAGGCCTAGGAAGGGGATGACACAGAGCCGGGGAAGATGCGGCAGTGGATGCCCACGCGGAGAGGAGTACCAGGGTTCACTGGTTTAGCTTCTTGTGAGGCTACCATCACCACAGAATAACAGGGGGTGTGGGTGAGTGGAGGGATGGTCTGGCCAGCGGTGAGAGTAGTAAGGGGCGGTGAGGCCTCCACGGTAGCACAGCCGGCCATGGGAGGTAGGAGCAGGCGGCACGACCGGCGCTGCTTTGGCCGGCTGGAGCAAGAAGACCAGAGGTTGAAGAAGCACTACGCCCGTTGGATGGACATCGTACTATCACTGGAGCTAGAATCATTCATATTGACTATGTTTAAAAAGCCCTCCGTCCCCGTCAACTTAGTAGGCCCACAAGTCAGCCTTGCACTATGCTGGGTCCCAGCTAGCAGGGGGAGTATTCATTTTTTTGCGTAATAAGGAGGCAAAATACAGAGGCCCTTCCGGTGGGTCCCAGATGGACATCGTACTATGCGTGCGAAGATATAGCTGGTGGGTCTGACCGGTTAGTGGGGGGGGGATTTTTTTCCGCAAAATACAGAGGCCCTTCCGGTGGGTCCCAGATGTCACGTGGAGGAACCACTATTTTGCGTGTAATAAGGAGGCATTTCCTTGTGTGCGGCCGTGGACCCAGCTGTCAGCCTCTCCACGTACAGTCCACGTCCGATGGAAGTCGTTCCTTGACCATGTTGACCACACCGCGTCGAGAGCACCAGGGCGGTGGACGACGGCGAGGCCAAGGAAGGGGACGGCGCAGAGTCAGGGAAGACGCGGCAGTGGATGCCCACGTGGAGAGGAGTACGAGGGTTCACTTGTTCGGCATCAATGGGAGGCTACTGTCGCCGCAGAATAGTAGGGGGTGTGGGTGAGTGGAGGGATGGCCTGGCCAGCGGTGGGAGTAGTAGGGGGCGGTGAGGCCTCCACGACAGCACAGTCGACCACGGGAGGCGTGAGTAGGAGGCACAACCGGCGCTGCTTTGGGCGGCTGGAGCAAGAAGACCAGAGGTTGAAGAAGCACGACGGCCGTTGGATGGACATCATACGGTCACTGCAGCTAGAATCATTTATATTGACTAAGTTGACAAAGCCCTTGGTACGCGTCAACTTAGTAGGCCCACAGGTCAGCCTCCGAAATGGTGCTCCCCAGATGTCAGGGGGAGGAATCATTTTTTGGGTGGCTGAAGCTAGAATATCCGAGATTGAAGAAGAAGCACGACATCCATTGGATGGACATCCAATGGCCACTGCTGCTAGAACCATGTGTTGACTATAAGTTGACAAAGCCTTGCATACGTGTCAACTTAGTTTTTTTAGGGGACACGTCAACTTAGTAGGCCCACAAGTGTGTGGCAGAGAACTTATAGCCCATTTGCGATTTGTAAGAATGTACAACCCATTTTTGCATTCTAATGGAATTTTCTACAGCCCATTTACAGTTTGTTAAAAGTACAACCCATTTTCTAGCTAGGACAATGATTAATAATTTCAACCAACCATTCAAAACATAATTCAATAAAATTTCCCACATTTTGATGGGATCCGAAATATTTTTATCCCGAAATTTCTAGTCAGATTAAATGCAATTTCAATATAAATTTGTATTATGTAAAAATCCAACTAAATATTGAGCGCAACATTAATGAAATTAAAATTTCCAGAATCCAAAAATAATATTTTATAAACTAATTACGTGTTTGGTGCATTTTTTTGTTGGAGATATGCCCAAGAGGCAATCATGTATGATGATATTTCCTATGTGTTTTTAAAGATAGTCCTTGGATGTAATCAATGATACTTGTTGGCAAGTACATGACTTGTCTGTGAGATCTTGTGTTGTATGATACATCCTAGATTATCCCTAGTCGCAAGTGACGTGTGGGCACACGTCAGACTAGACTAGCATATGACACGGTCGATGGCTTGGTCTCACTAGCCATGGAGCATTGGATGCTAACCGGATAATATGGACTCGCAAGGATCTGGTCGGATTCAATGTAGTCGAATCGGAGTCGAGATAAGGTCCGAGTCGGACAGACCCAACTATGAGACGCAGCGATATGTCATTAGTGAGTCTCTAGTACAACATACGTTCTATGTCCTAAGACCTGAGCTGACGCATGTACTCGGGATGGTGACAGACTTACTTTGGGCCAACCAAATGCTACTCCGTGACTGGGTAGTTACAAAGGTAGGTTTCAGGTTTGTCCAGTCCCATGCTGCGCAGCCATGGTCGAGCAAGATGGGATTTGCCCCTCCGATCAGGAGAGATATACTCTGGGCCCCTCGTGTGATCCGACCAGGATAAGCATGGCCATGCAATAAGGATTATGAGATAATCTAGATAGTGGTCGATATCACTGGAACGAGAAAGAGGTCGGGCTAGCACAAGGATGACAGTCTCGCCTTGAGCCCGACAACATATATCGTGCGGCAAAGGGAACAAAAGTGTGACACATTGTACAAGTTCGCCTAACCAGCTTCATAGTCTGTTTGGTGGTCGGCACGCCTTGCTAGAGGCCGCTACCAACCGTGCAGGTCGGAGATGATCTGAACTGTGACCCAGCCGATTTGAACCTAAGGGGTCGCACGCTTAAGGGAAGGAACCTACGAGGTTGGTTCGGAGGACACTGGTCGGATGTGATCCGAACTGGACTTGGAACGTGACCGAGTAGACTTTGGGCTTTAGGGTCCGTGCGAGGCCCAAGTGTTGAGCCCGCGATGGACGCCTTTATAAAGTGGAGGTGCGGCACACTCATGCGGTTGATCGCTTCGACGCTGTCACTAGGGTTTGCATGTGTTGTGAATAGCCACCTCCAATCGCCGCCGACTGTGTGATCGGACCTAGCAGTCTGCCGCACGGTGTTCCTCCTGCACGCGCAGATACCGTTAGAGGCGGTGCACTTGCGCCGCTCCGGCGAACTTATACATGGGATCGGACGACCGGCTGTTCAAGGGAGATCGTACGAGGATGAGACGATCCACGCGGATGCGCTGCCCCAACTCTTCTTCCGCTGCACGGCACTGCGTGTCTGGTGGTAACGAATTGTGATCCATCTTATCAGATGTGGGGTTCCGGCAAACCCTTAAGGTTCGAACTCTGGGGTGCGCATGAAGATCTTCCCCCTACCGATCCACGTCCGATCGCCTCGTGAGAATCTAAGCTACAACGATGAACAATACAAAGGACACAAGATTTATACTGGTTTGGGCCACCGTTGCGGTGTAATACCCTACTCCAGTGTGTGGTGTGGTGGATTGCCTCAGGGGTCGATGATGAACAGTACAAGGGAAGAACGGCCTCGCGAGAGGTGTTCTTGAACTGGTGCGATGAATTCCTTGCGTGAGTTCGATCGCCTCTCTATCTGACTAGGACTCTCTCCGCTCTCTCCCTATTGTGGTGGCTAGCTCTATTTATAGAGGCCCTGGTCCTCTTCCCAAATATTGAGCGGGAAGGGAGCCAACAACGGCCATTTTGAAGGGGAACATCTAGTACAAGTTATCCTGACTAAAGTTGGTGTTCGGCTGCCAAAGGCACTAGCGATGACGCCGTCTTGGGCTCCATGATGACCTCCATCCTGCCGCTCTGCTAGTCTTGGTCTCGTTGCATTGAAATGGCAAACTTTGCCTGATGCCTCCGTACTCCACGCCTGTGCTTGCCTCCTTTGCACCAAAGAGGAAACAAGGACACTGCGCAGGCCAGCGCCCGCCTGGTCTCGATCGTCATGGCTTGCGTCACGAGCACCTCGCAAGGTACCCTGCCTTGATCTCTCCGCCTTCTCACGAGCCTACTTGGCGAGGCCGTTCCTGAGGAAGCCTTGTGTCGTCCGCCCCACGAGGCTTGGACCCTCGCGAGGGCCTTGAGTCTTGAGCTGATGAAGATGGGCCGTACTGGGTCACCACTCAAGCCACGCCGCAGGCCGCAGGCCGGCAAGTCTGGGGACCCCCGTTCCCAGAACACCGACAATAGCCCCCAAGCCCAAGGCATGCTCAGACTTGGCTTAGCGGAGAAGCGAATGGGCAAGCGCGGAGCGCCGTGGCCCCCATCCGCCGCATGGCGATTGATTGGACGTGGGTGTCTCCGCTTCCCCATGCTGCCTCGGCAACTGCTCGACTGACAAAAGGCTAGCCTGGGGTTAGCCTTACCTTCATTACTCTCGTCCTCCTTGCTCCAGATCCCCTTTCTTGCTCTTCGCCCTGCCGCCTCCAAAATCTCCAGATTTGCCGCATTCTTTCTCCTCTGGCGAATGATGGTTCCCCGCAAGACCCCGGCTAGGGCTGCATCGGCCTGGTACTCGCCGGCCCTGGTCTCTCCCAACGTGACGGAGAAGAATCTCACCCTCACGCGCCAGATGGCAGCGTCACAGATCAACGAGATGGGGGAGACTGCGCTCCGGCTTGGCTCCTCCCGGCCGGAGGACAAGGGGAGCACCTTCTAACCCTTCTTCATGAGCGCCATTATCGCTGGTCTTGTTCCTCCTTTCTCTGAGTTCTTCCTTGCCGTCCTTCGCCAGTATCAGTTGCATGCTCTACATATCCATCCCAACTCCATCCTTCTCCTGTCGATCTTCGCCTACTACTGAGAGGCGCACGTCGGGGTGGTGCCCTCCGTGGCCTTGCTGCGCCACTTCTTCTCCCTCCAGGTCTCCGGCGGCAATATCTCGACGTGCGCGAGCTTTGTCGCGTACTCCAAGTCCAACACCATATCGAAGGCTGGGAAGAGGGCCGAGGGCTTCCGGAGCAAGTTGGTCATGGTGGACGCCAGGTGCCACAACCCGCTGCTGGAGCTGCCCTCAAAGTAGCCTGAGGCTATTGAGGCGTGGTCCCGCACGAAGCTTGATGATTGGTGGGCAAAGCTGGTGTTGGAGAAGATGAACGCCGACCTGAGGCCAGGCAGTCTGAGGGCAGCGGAGCGACCGGGGCCTCGCTCCTGAGGGAGTTCCTGTCGCACCGGGTGGCCCCTCTTTAGGCGCACTTGCGCCCGCTGTGGAGGCTCGCGGATGCGGACGTCGTCCTCCGCCTGAGCTTGGACGCCCTGAAACGACGAGGATCTGACCACAGCCCTCTGCTTCTTGGTTGGAGAGGAAGTGGCAGTCTCGGTGGATGCCCCGGTCCCTTTGTTCCTTCATGATGACTGGAAGCTGGTGGTGGACACCATGCCCACCTTCGACGGGGTCGGTCTGGTGCCAGCGGAGGATCCTGAGGGTCAGGCGGCGATGACGACGGTGAACCCGTCCTCTTGTGAATCTAGCGGAGAAGAGGAGGGAGATGACAACAAGGACGAGGAGCATGACTCGGAGGCGACCTTCGAGGGGACGGAGGAGACTTCCCCTTGGCGCAGGTCCAGCGCCCTCCGCTCCATGCCTGACGACGACGAGGCCGGCGCCAGGCGAGGAGGGGAGGATGCGCCCCTGGTCCTGAGGAAGGACAGGTCCGGGCTAATCTCCCTAGGGTCTTCCCAAGCCCCTGCGTCGGCCGAAGCCAACTCTAGCCCTTCAGGTGCGCCTTCCTCTGCGGTCGGGTCTCTCGAGGCTGAGCCCCACAAGAGGCTTTCGGGCTTCAAGCTTGGCTGGAGTCTGTGGGATCCCGCGTCAGTCAACCAGTAAGTACTCGAAATTTGTATTGCTCCTGTCTTTTCGCCGTCGAGGCCTGACATCTTCCATTGGGTAGGCTGCTACCTGCAGTGAAGAGGCTGAAGGGTGGTGCGGTGACCCTGCCTGGTACAGGCTCGTCGACCGTGGCCGCGTCTTCACTCGTGGGGAAGGGAGGCAACGGGGGCCGAACGTCCCCTGCCCGATCATCCTTGCGAGGCCAGCAGGGATGCTCAGGTGAGGAGTTAGCCCTCGTGACCCCGCTGACTCTGGAGGTGCCCGTGCTTAATGCTGTAGCCGAAGTTGCCAGGGCTCAGGAGGTTCCTGCCTCCCTGGCCGTGATCACGCTGCCGTCTTCTCCTCCTACTCCGCCGGCTCCCGTCTCCTCTGCCTCTTCCGTCGCCTTGGACCGTGCCGCCGACGAGCTGAGCCGGCTGCGAGAGGATCTCCGGAGCACGAACCCCCGCCTGGTGGCCGGGCGCTTGGAGTTGGTCTGTACCTGGGTTTGTTCAGATGCCTCCGTCCGAGCGGCGCTGAGCCAGGCTGTGGGGGCTTCCGAGGAGGGGAAGCAAGCCACCTCCCAGGCCATGGCCGCTCGCGACGCATCGTTGAAGGATGCTTCAACCGTCAAGGGCCGCTGCGAGACGCTGGAGGGCGAGCTGGAAGGGCTGCATGATGAGCTCGCCAAGGAGGTTCAAGACCGCCAGGTGAAGGAGGAGATGAAGGCTCGGGAGGCTGCTGTCAAGGAGCATGACGCCAAACTCTCAGCCGACCACGACAGGATGAAGACGCTGGAGCAGGCGCTGAAGATGGAGAGGGTTGAACTGGATGCCGAGGCGAAGGTCTTGGCCGAGGATCGCGCGGCCTTCGCGCGCTATGAGGAGAGGGCTCGCATAGCGCTACACTCTATGACGGGGGCCTGGAGAAACCGCTGGCCGGAGCCAAGGAAGGCCCCGCTAAGATGGTTCCCTTCCTCGTTGAGGTGCTTGAGGAAGTCGTGATTGGCATCGGCCCCATGGCCGAAGTTGAAGCTCGCGTCCTTTTTTCCATAGCGCTGACGCGGATCCTCAGCCACGTCTACCTCCGCAACCCCGACGCCAACCTTGACGACCTGCTGGAGCTCGTGGACGCCAAGCGCTCCGCCACTGCTGCCGAAGCCGTCAAGGGTCGAGCGGAGGCCTTGCTGTCGAAGTTCCGCACCTTCAACACCGCGCCCAAGCGAGGCGCTGCCGGCTCCGTAGCTCCAGGAGGTGGGGCTGATAAGCGCGACTCCACCATGAGCGGTGGCGTGGCACATGGGTGATCTTCTCGTGGCCTTTTTGCTGCTTTGATTCCTGCAACATGCACCATGCCTCATGGAGGCGTTTAAATTTGTGTCTGGTATTGTGAAAACAATCTATGGTCTCTAATATTTGCTTCTAGATTTGCTAGATTTTGCGATTTCCTTCTTATTTGCCTGTGTTCTACGTCGGCAGGGCCTGACCCCGCTCATACCTCAGCCGCCGTTAGCCCCGACCGGATCACCAGGACGGAACTAAGGAGTGAGGGGCTATGTGACAAGTTAGGCTCCTGAGTCGCGATGCTCAGGAGTCCCCCTTGACGCGCGAACATCAAATAGGGAGGGGGTGGAAGAGAGGATTTGTCATTCTACGTCGGTAGGGCCCGGCCCCGTGCATACCTCAACCGCCGTTAGCCTTTTGGAACTAAGGAGTGAGGGGCTACGTGACTAGTTAGGCTCCTGAGTCGCGATGCTCAGGAGTCCCCCTTGACGCTCAAACGGGTCTTCATACCTTGGCTCCGCTCGGGGAGGGGCGTGCGATGACCAGGTCTGAGGGACCTGGCTGGGTGGCATGCACTCGGGCCACCCTCGTGCCTAGCCCCCTCGCACGACGCTCTCGAGGGGAGGCGTTGCGATGAGGACAGACACTGAGCTCTGGGCTCCCTGAGGTTGATACAGCCGTGGACTACCCTCAGTTGTTTATCACTAGCGCGGAGCATAGCGCTTCCGTATGTGTACAGGCATAGCCGCTCCTCGGCAGTGTCGTTAGCCAACGTAGAGCATGGTGCTTCCACTGGTGCGTGGGAGGGGGCTCCCCTCTGGGAGGAGCCCCCGGGGCGTGTACAACCCCGCCCTGACATGTGGCCGACACGATAGGGCTAGGAGAGGTGTATCTGGGCACCTGTGAGCCGGCGCGGGACTCGCGGGGCCCTACCTCGAGGCGGGTTGCGCCTGGCTCTGGGCCTTTGTTGGTGGCATGTTCCTTCAAGGTGGTTAAAATGCAAATGCTCTACGTCCTCAGGTCCCGGCCCTCGAGCAAGATCAGCTGCCGCTGGTATGCCAGGTCGTGATGCCGTGGACAAGGCCAGGGGGTGAGGGCTGGAGAGCCAGTAAGAGCTCCTGAGTCGCGATGCTCAGGCACCCCCCTTTTAACGTGCAAGCACTTTGCATGAGAGAGGAGAGGCCCGTGGTAGGCAGCAGACAATAATCATAAGCAGGTTAAGCATGAAGAAGCAAATCAACTTAGATAGATCCAGGGAAAGGCAAACGCCACTGGGTTAGGCCCAAGTGACTTGGGGATGATGCAGCTCGAGGGGCGCCCCCAACAAGGTAAGCTGAAGACGAAAGCAAAACGGATACATGCCATGGGGGCGCTCCCAGCTAAAACAAAACTTGAAAGAAGTCACTTGATACCATTGTAGAGTGAGTGTTGGAGTAGCTGACGGTGCGTGATGAAGAAGCCAATCCTCACGAGCCCTAGGAGCTCTGAGCCTCGGGACGCTCAGGAGGTCCGGGCGGCTCGGCAAGGTCCATCTCCATTTCCTCCAGGAGTGCGCGATGCTTGGCCACCTGAGCTTCCAGAATGCTTCTCATCAGGCGCTGGTGGGCTGCAGCCGCGTTCGGCAGGCCGAAGGGCATGCAAACGTAGCTGTGCGGTGGACCCGTGCAGCGCCCCACGCGCGAAGGCCAGAAGCACTCCTGAGACACGACTCGATTGAGCTCTGGGTAGTCGATGCAGACATGCAGCCCGCCATCCTCACCTAGATGGGGAGCTACGCTGGGCAGGCGGCGGTTGCCGCGCATGACTCTCGATTCGTGCAACTCCTGAGCGACCTTGGTGATGAACTCCCAAGGGTTGGCCCCTCCTTGCCTCATGCCTTCTTGAGGGAAACGTGCCGTGAAGCACGCCTCCAAGTGGTGCCCGAGTGCCTCCCTTGTGACCTTGGCAAAGTCAGTGGCTCCCCAGGAGAGAGCCCCCGAGCCTTGCCCGAGGAGGGCGCCGGGCGCGCCTCCCTATGCAACAGAGGGCGGCACCCCTTGGATGGGCGCATGTCCGGACGTGGCGCCTCCGGAGGTGCCTTCCTCCTGAGGCCTTGAGCCAGGTGACATCTTCTTCGTCTTGGGAGCTGCTTCAGGAAGGGTTCCACTCTTGTCGTTTGGGTCCTCGATTGACGCGGCTTGGAAGGCGAGCTCGAGGGAGCACACCGCATCCTTCTCTTCATAGGGGACCGTGATGACCCCGCCACTTCCTGGCATCTTGAGGATGTTGTAGCCATGGTGAGTCACTTCCATGAACTTGGCCAGGGCTGGATACCCGAGGATGGCATTGTATGGCAGGAGACTATGGGTGACGTCAAAGTCAATGAGCTCTGTACGGTAGTTCTTGCACTGTCCAAAGGTGACAGGGAGGCGGACCTGCCCAATCGGGACAGTGGAACCATCAGTGACTCCTGAGAAGGGCTTGGTTGGTTGAAGCGGATCATATGGCACTTGAAGATTGTTGAATGTCTCGACGGACAAGACGTTGAGTTCTGGTCCATCGTTGATGAGGATCCTGGTAACTTGCACATTGCTGATGACCGGGGAGCAGAGCATCGGGAGGACACCGGCCATTGCCGCGCACTTGAGTTGGTGCGCTGAGCTGAACGTGATGGCGCACGCAGACCACCCGAGAGGGCGTGTGGCATCAAACTTGGGGAGGACCGCATTCACCTCGCGAGCAAACTGCTTGAAGATGCGCTGAGAGGCTGGGGCCTGAGCACCGCCCAAGATGCAAGCGATTGCACGCGGCTCCTGGAAGCCCCCAACACCCTCGTCCTGATGATGGTCCTTATTCCTTCTTGGTGGTGGTGGTAGAGGAGGAAGTCCGGCGTTGACTTGCGGGCGATCCTCACGAGGTTCATCTCTCCAAGCTCCCCCGCGAGGCTGGTCCTGCCAGCGGTCCTCGCGAGGCCGATCACGCCACCCTTGGCGAGGGCCACGGTCGTCCCATCGTCCTCCACCTCTTGCTCCGCCTCAGCCGTAGCCCCGATCGTTGCGCTCGGGGCCTCGACCGACACGGCCTTCTCGCACGGCCCTGAGCTCTTGGCATTCGTTGGTGTTGTGTGTATGGAGATCGTGGTACACATAGTACCGGCTGCCCTTGGACGACCGACACGGCCTTCTCGCATGGCCCTGAGCTCTTGGCATTCGTTGGTGTTGTGTGTATGGAGATCGTGGTACACATAGTACCGGCTACCCTAGGACGACTTCGGTTGGTCCCTGCCGTGCTTTGTGTCCGGCTCTGCTGCGAGCACAGCCGTTCCCTTGCGCTTCACATCCCTGGCCTTGTCTTTCTTCTCTTCTGGGTCTACTGCTGGGAGCTCGAGAAGGGAGAGGCGTCCCTCCTCAGCCCTTGCGCACTTGGTCTCCAGGTTGAACAACTCCAGAGATGTACACAGATCTTCGTGGATGCCGTCAGAGAACGCTGAGATGATGGCCTCCTCGGTCAACCTGGGAATCTTGAGGCGAGCACTGTTGAAGCGCTGGATGTACTTTTGCTAGGTTTCTCTGGGCTGCTGCTTGATGCGGCAGGTCACCCACGGCCGGCGGACGGTCACGAGTGCCCTGGAAGTTGGCGATGAAGCGAGTGCGCATCTCGTCCCAGGAGGAGATCGTGCCAGGAGGCATGTTCAGGAGCCAGGTGCGGGCGCCGTCCTTGAGTGCCATGGGAAACCAGTTCGCCATGACCTTTTCGTCCCTGTTGGCGGCTTTGATGCCCAACTCATAAAGCTGTAGGAACTCTGCGGGGTCGGCAGTGCCATCGTAGCGAGGTGGCAGGTCAGGTTTGAACTTGCCTGGCCAAGCGACACTTCGTAGCTCGGTGGTGAAGGCACGGCAGCCTGCAGTGGCCACCAGAGCTCTCTGCTGATGCGGGGCTTGCTCCTGGGGATTCCCGCACGCTGCTGCCTGAAGCAACGTGGGGTCTTGACGTGTTGGCACAGGGATGCGGTCGTGGCACACCGGTGCTGGGAGCACGCGTGCACCTTCTTGGGGACGAGGGATTTCTTGGCAGCTCCTTTCTTGTCGCACAGGCGCCAGACGCGGTGGATCTCATCCTGGGGCCGCGCGCCTTGGAGCCAGGGCACCTTCTTGGGGAGGAGGTGGCAGAGGCCCCTCCTGATCTGCGCCTCCTATGCAGGACGGAGGGTGAGGCAGTGAGAGGGACGGTGCAGGGGAGCCCCCTGCGGCGCTGACGAGCTCGGTGATGCGAGTGAACCACTCCTCGTAGAGGTCGTCGACGAGATGGTAGTGTAGGAGCTCACGCGCTAGGAGCAACGCGGCGTGCGCGTCCGTGGGGGCACAACGGGCGTGGGATGACGAACCAGCTGGAGTTAGCGACGGGGTGGCGGTGTGGCGTTCCCACTACACCGAAGGGTGCAGCAACGAGGCCTGCTGCTCGTTCCCCGCCTGGCCAGTGGCGGCGTTGGCGGCAGGCGACGGGGAACGACGGGGACACCCACCGACAGGAGCCGTCTGGGGGACGCGGGCGGTGAGAGCAGCCCGACACTCGGCGCGAGCCCGGCGAGCGTCAGCCATGGACACGACGGAAGATCGAACGCGAAACAGCGGAAGAAAGATTCCGGCGCACCCCTACCTGGCGCGCCAAATGTCGGATGTGGGGTTCGGGCAAACCCTTAAGGTTCGAACTCTGCGGTGCGCACGAAGATCTTCCCCCTATCGATCCACGTCCGATCACCTCGTGAGAATCTAAGCTAGAACGATGAACAACATGAAGGACACAAGATTTATACTGGTTCGGGCACCGTTGCGGTGTAATACCCTACTCCAGTGTGTGGTGTGGTGGATTGCCTCAGGGGCTGATGATGAACAGTACAAGGGAAGAACAGCCTCGCGAGAGGTGTTCTTGAACTGGTGCGATGAACTACTTGGGTGAGTTCGATCGCCTCTCTATCTGACCAGGACTCTCTCCACTCTCTCCCCACTGTGGTGGCAAGCTCTACTTATAGAGGCCCTGGTCCTCTTCCCAAATATTGAGCGGGAAGGGCGCCAACAATGACCATTTTGAAGGGGAACATCTAGTACAAGTTATCCTGACTAAAGTTGGTCTTTGGCTACGAAAGGCACTGGCGATGACGCCGTCTTGGGCTCCACGGTGACCTCCATCCAGCCGCTCTGCTGGTCTTGGTCTCGTTGCACTGAAATGGCAACCTTTTCCTGATACCTCGGTACTCCACGCCTGTGCTTGCCCCCTTTGCACCAAAGAGGAAACAAGGACAGTACGCAGGCCGGCGCCCGCCTGGCGCCCGCCTGGTCTCGATCGTCATAGCTTGCATCACGAGCACATCGTGAGGTACCCTGCCTTGATCTCTCCGCCTCCTCGTGAGCCTTCCTGGCGAGGCCGTTCCCGAGGAAGCCTTGTGTCGTTCGCCCCGCGAGGCTTGGCCCCTTGCGAGGTTCTTGAGTCTTGAGGTGATGAAGATGGGCCATACTGGGCAACCACTCGAGCCACGCTGCAGGCCGCAGGCAGGCAAGTCTGGGGACCCCCGTTCCCAGAACGTCGACACATCTCCCGTAGCATGTTCCAGGCTGTTCTGCGCGTAGGAAAATTTTAATTTGTAGTCGACGCACCCTATGTAGAACCCAACATATTTGTAGTTACTGCCCAGTTTTTATAGTTACATCCCATTTATTATTTCTTAAAGCCCATTTTCCTATTAAGCCTAATGCATCCCTCCTAGGAAAGATTTGTAGCCCAGCGGGGCGGAGAATAACAAGTTGACCATGCCTGGGTATTCCTCAAAAAAAAGTATAGCCGGGCTAGCCATTTTCAGCTTGAAAAAAAATTAATATCTGGGCTGGATATCTGGCCTGGGCTAGATGGGCCACAGCTCGCCCAGTTAATACCCTACTCTCCTCTGAACAACAACGAAAACATCGCTCAAGAAAAACTGTGCAGCGCTCACACCTCAAAAACACAAATACTGCTCGAGTGCTTGGTCCTAGTTGTCGGCCGCTCCTTGTGCAATTCTCTCGTTTATTTACTACAGAGGTTGACAATGGTGTGGGACCCTGATGTCAGGAAACCAGGAGGAAGCAAAAAAAATGTAGTTGTACATAATAGGGAGGCACTTGCGTACGTACGGCTATGGCCCTAGTGGGTCCCTACTGTCATCTAGTCAAAATAAAGTTATATCTTGAATCCTCATGTTCGTTGACCATGTTGACAATGCTCGGCGCAACGGCAAGCGCAACAACTCGAAGGACGACGGAGAGGGCCTTGCGGGCCCTACGGATGGTCTAATACAGCGCCCACTGCTCATTCAGGAAGCCAGGATCATCGGACACCTATGAGCACCTTTGAGAGCCTAAGACGACATGAAACGGTAAGGCCGTGCTTGGGAGCTCTGGTTTATTTCATACCTATATTAAGATACAAGTGTACTTTACACGTCAGCGAAAACAACGCGTAAATACAGGCGTAATGAAACCGAGGGCCCAAGGTCTGTAAGTAAAACTGGCGGGTTACACATGTAATTTGAGAGACTAGTGTATATTTTACTAGTCGAAATCGACCAACCAAGCGCTTCACCCGAGACCATCTACTTTTATTTACAAGTGTCAGTTTTACAAGCGGTTTAGGTTGGAAAACGATGATCCAGTCACGGCCTAAGATGATGAGTTGGTTGGAAGATCATATGGTTTCACCTCTAACCTACCCGAGTTGTCGTATAGGCTATGAATGAAACATAAGACGATGAACTTCTTAAGCATGGAAACAACAGATGGGGATGATCTTATTAACATGCAAATCATTGGCATTATATCAACATGCAAAACAATATGAAGCATTATTCTCAGGAGGCACGCAAACAGCTCGTGATGCCGTATGCCCCAACATTCCAAGCTCAACTTTGCAATCAAACACACAAGGCCTGGCACTACATAGACAACATTCAGAACAAACTCTTAAAATACCTTACATAAGTCAACATTCATGTGACTATGCATCTCAGTAGAGTAACTATTTACTTCTAAACTGAAGACAGGAATAGGAAAAAATGATCGACGCAGCCCACAGCAAAGGGCGTCCCACTCAAAAATATCAAATGCATGTCTTCTGGCTAACATCCATGAGAAAAATTTGACAAGGTTTTCCAATTCCAATATATTAAACTAATGTCTTCTTTCTAACATCAATGATTAAACTTTGACAAGCTTTTCCCATTCAAAATATGTAATGCCTATGATTGTGGAACGGGCAGGGTTTCTCATCAGTTTGTCAACTGATAGTCCAGTGGCTCAAGGTGACAACGAATGATTAGAGAACCATTCGATGTATTGTGCATGATGTAGTATTATGGAGGACACGAACCATCTCAACATTTTGTGCAGTTCCACTAAAATCAAGCTGAGCATCCCTGTGAATTTCGTATTTATATGCTGCAAGAAAACAAAGACACATCAGCACACACATGAATATTGGCCCCAGTGTTAACCCACCAATCCGTGGACTGACAAACTGAAAGTACGTTAAACAGATTACCATACCCAGATGCCCCAACATTGTTGCTTAGAGTGACATTGACAGACTTGGAGTCCCGTCCTGGCTTCTTGTACTTGTTTGGGAACTTGTTTGCCTAGTGTTCCTCTGAACCACAAGTAAAGCAGCCATCTCTCTTTTTGTCTTTCTTCTTACCCTTCTTAAAGGTAGTATTCTGCTGGACAGAGTTCTTTCCCTTGAAAACATGTGGATGAAGGCTGATACTGACTTTGTTTATTATAGCTGCGTCAGCATCTGCCTTGGTCATACCTTTAATTCTAGAGTGAATTTTGACTCCACGTGTTGTTAAGTTGCTAATGCACTCAGTAGACTAGTCATGTCACCAGCGTCTACTAATACTCTGTAAAGCTTCTCGATCATTCCTTGTGTAATGTAGTGCAAACAGTGATTGGTTCTTTCTGCAAAGTGGAAAGACTAACTGGGCCCAATAATGCAACAGTTGCCTTAAACACATTGGCTCCTTTTGTGCAGTTCAACTAAAATCAAAGTTGAAATAAAACCGATTGGCAGTGCTCAGACAGGCAAGAACCAAAAAGCCCCTTGATATCCCTGTATGCAAAAATAGGTATAAGGGAAAAATTACTGAGAAATAATGATTAATGACTTATACTCCCAGAAGAAAAAACAACTACCTTATCTTAATGGGAAACAAATTAGGAGAGTAGCAATTCTCAAACAGTGTGATTCATTTATATTAACGGAGACATTATCTTAACAATGCCTTGTTTCAACATGAATAAAAATGACAAAGCAGAAAAGTACCATTCCTAAAACAATGCGACTGATTCATATTAACAGAGACATTATATTAACAATACCTTGGTTAAACATGTAGAAAGAACTACAAAGCAGGATAGTACCATTTGTAAAACATTGCAACTGATATATTAAGAGAGACATTATCTCAACAATACATATCTTAAACATGTACTCCGGCCGATCCCTAACAGAAATGGTACTCCCGCCAATCCTTAACAAGTGTTGCAGTTTCGAGCTAAGATTCAGTAGTTAATTCCAAGAGTGGCATTTCTTAATTTTACCAGCGGCATTAGATTAACAAAAAGCATGAACAGTTCCAGGAGAGAGTAGGTGCAACAACAGCATGTGCTTCCATCTACCTATAAAGGGGGTGATGCAGAGTTTTGTGTAAGAAAGCAACAAGCATCATGTCTGGGTTGGAACAATTTTTGCTCACTTAATGGTAAAAGACAGTAGTTCAATAGTTTCAATTCATCATTTATCCAAAATACTACCAATACAAGTAGTACAACATCTCAAAGCACACTGCACCATCATGTGGATGAGACCAAGATTTGAAACAACTCGCAAGGACGACTTGAAACAAATCTCGATCTCCTTTTATGCAGTTCCACCAAAATTAAGCAAAGTCACCGGTGCGACATTCAAGTTGAACTACAGAAAACACTCTTAAAACATAAGTATTTCACGTAGCGTAGCAAAATGTCGCAATAGCAACAAGTTGAATAGATATCCATGTTTTAACAACGGCAAAAAAGGAATCAATTACTGGCCAACAAAGGAGGATGAAGGCACAACATCCTCCTAAAACAGTACCAATACAAGTAGCACAGAATCTCAAAGCACACTGCATGATCATGTGGATGAAGGCAGGTACTGAACTTTCATCACACTGACAAGATCACCTACGAATCTGCCCACATGAATAGGAAAGCCAATCTTGTTTTGTGTAGTTCAACTAAATCAAGCAAAGTCACTGGTGTGACATTTAAGTTTGCCATAGCAACAAGTTGAATAGACATCCCTGTTTTAACAGAGGCAGAAAGGAAAAATTTCTGACCAATAAAGGAGGATGAAACATACGGCGACAAAAATAAGCATCTACCTTATCTGGATGGAAAACAAAGTAGGACAATAACATTTCTAAAATGGTTGCATCGATTCATATTAACAGACATTCTCTGAAATCAAAATTTGTTAAAAATGTAATTTACTTTTAACAGTGGCATTGCTTCAATTTTCCAGCGGCATTCTTAGATTAACAACAACAAAATAGTTGTATGGGACATCCGGACATGGGACATGGGACATGCCAGCACCATGTGCGTCCACACGTATAAATGGGTGATGCAGAGTATGTAGCCAAGTAGCATATCTGCGTTGGTCCCATATTTGTTCTCTTTGAACCTTTTTCCTATGTGAGGGCAGCAAATCTAGTCCTACACAAACTACCGACCCCCAGTTTCTTTCCCTTTTCAACAAAGAGATCGGTTCCTTACAGATGTGTGTACTGGGTTACCCCCTTTTTCCATTTTCGACCAACAAAGCGGCTGGATAGCCAATCTATACTACTTTCCCTCCCTCCTTTCCTCATTGAACCACGTCCTAGATTCATGCTCCACCCCACCACACCCTTCTTTCCTCTTTGAACCAAGACCTAGATTCGACTACAAAATTGAAAAAGATCTGCATGTATCTAGAGCAATGACGGTTTCAAAGAAACTTATACCTTAGGGTCGTCGGGATGTGGCAAGGCGTGCGGCGAGAGGCCGGTTCTGCCCACACTACGTATGGCAGCAAGGAAGAAGGGGTCAGTGGCCCTCCCGCACAGGTGCTGGGTGAAAGAGAACAGCGCAGCCGGCAGTGAATTGCATCCCTCGCCGAAGGCAATATAGTGAATGCTGCACCTCTTCCCCTTACCGATGCGGCAGGATCTGGACGCCTCCTTCACCAGTTGTGAGGGGGGAGAGAGAGATAGAGGCCAACGCAGTCTTGTCTAGATCTGGTGAAGAGGGTGAGAGACTGTGAATATAGCAAACCCTAGCAAAGGAACACTGAGCCTCCAATGTATGTATATATATATATGTAGTGCAGCGAGAGTGTGGAGAGTGCAAACCATAGCGAACAAGCGCCGAGGCCCCAATTTATATAGTACTCCCTCCGTCTGGAAATACTTGTCATCAAAATGCATAAAAGGAGATGTATCTAGACGTATTTTAGTTTTAGATACATCTTTTTTTATCCATTTAGGTGACAAGTATTTTCGGATGGAGGGAGTACTACATATATACTGTAGTACGGGCTGAGGTCCGCTGCCTTAAATGCACCTGCTTTTGGCTGTATGACAGGTGGGCCGGCCACATTTTGGGCCCACCTATCATAAACCCAAAGGCAGGTGCACTAAGTCAATGAAGCTGAGTCCATGTATACTACTAATATACAGTGGAGTGGTTTTCTTATTCTCTCCATAACAATCGTTTTAAATTGTG
This sequence comes from Triticum dicoccoides, assembly GCF_002162155.2. Taxonomy (NCBI): domain Eukaryota; kingdom Viridiplantae; phylum Streptophyta; class Magnoliopsida; order Poales; family Poaceae; genus Triticum; species Triticum dicoccoides. Next base: position 377,818,719 of record NC_041385.1, read on the forward strand.
TAAGTACGAAACGGAACTCCTTATTTAACGTACTAGTGAAGAAAACTACTACTTCCAATGAACTAACGATCCACGCATCCTAGTCACACTTCCTGTCCTTCATGTGCGGTACACTACCCTCCCTTAAGTGAAGAGCCACACATGCGCCAAATTATCGGAAATGTGTGAGTGTGTACAAATAAAGAATTTTAATTTCAATTATCGGAAAGGTTTGAGAGTATGTACAGTTTGCCCTCTCTCAATAATTATGGTTTGTTGTGTTCAGCCTAAACTTGGTCAAACTTTACAAAGTTTGACTTCAGTCAAATCTAATATGCAAAGTAAATAAAAATGGAGGGCTACTATGTCCATCTGGGTTTTTAGTCCACACCATTTTTTAATCAAAGTTAATAGCTGGACAAATAAAATTACAGGGGAGGTGAAGACAAAGTTGTGAGAAGGCTTAGAAATCAATACAAAACTTATGCTCTTAGCACCAAAGTCGATCCTTCTTCAAGGAAACATTTGGTTCATAGCCAATTGTGTGATAAAATTGCACCAACGTGAAAGACGACTGCGTCTCCATCGCAACCAAGGTGAACTGATGAAGGATATCATCTTTGTGGGTAACAAGCAAAGAACACTGATGGAAGATAACTTGTTTTTCGTGGAAATCGATCAGCTTCACCAGCCGACGCAACCATGAGGCGCAACCATGAGCATCGATAGGTCATTGTGGTGATGCATCATCCATTTGGCATCAAGTTTGTGTGAGGCACCTATGAAGTTTGACAAATCCTCATTGTGGTCTGTTTCTTCTCATTAATCAAGCTCGAGGAAGGAAGAACCACGTGGCAGATGACAGTGAGGCGGAAAGAACAATGGCCATCCAATTTTGTGCAGTTCCACCAAAATTGAGGAAGACATGCCCGAGTATGGAGATACACATCGCTGTTTGCAAAAATATAAAAAAGGGATATAGTGTTGTTACTTTGTTTTGGCAGTGGTATAAGATTAACAACGACATCTCAATTGTCAGTAAGAATTAATGAAAAGTACACCAACAAACAGAAGCATCATGATTATCTTGATGGGAACTAAACCAGGATACCCGAGAAAAAAAAGCATTTCTTCATTTAACCAGTGATAGTATTTGATTAGCAGCAGCAATAGGAGCATATGGACAATGACCACACAACTACCATGTACTTTTTGTCGAAACAACATGTATACCTCCACCAAGGCATAAATCAGGACAACTTTTTGAGTGGCATTTCCTCTATAATGGTAGGTTGATGTTGGACCAGCCGACGAACCCTAGCTACTATACATGGGGAGCTAGGGAGTAGTCGCATAGAAGAAACCCGCATGCAAGGACCTGGGGAACTGGACCAGTACAAGAAGTTATACCTCAGTTGGGCGACATGTCGCTTAGGCGGGCGGGCGGGATCTACCCGCAAGACGGCAGCGAACAAGGGAGCGGAGGACCTTCGTCCCTGACAGCATCGGCTCCGAGAGGATGGTGCACATCGGCTTCCTCCATCGCCGACGGCAACAACGTCAACGTTGCACCTCCTCACCTCCCGCAGCGGATGGGATTCGCCCGGATCTGTGACCACCGGTGAGGAGAGAGATAGGGTGGACATTATCATCTTATTTTGATATGGAGAGGGTGAGAGAGCGAGATGCGAGAAACCCTATCAAACAAGAGGCTATATCTACAATGTAGTAAAAAAATCTCTCCATAGTAGTGGTTTTAAATAGAATATGTGTGCGTTCCCAGAAAAAAGACGAAAACTGGCGGACAATTTTTTAACGTACCAAGAAAGAAAACTCGATCAAAAACACACCCCCGCTTCCAGGTCACGAGAGTCGTCACACACACACACATAGACATAGACATGCATATCCGTGTTTATGTAAAATTCCATCTCCATCTCCATCTCCATCTTCAATCATATTTGTCCAACTGGCACATTATTTACGTTGTTAATTATATACGGAGCAATATTAACGTACATCATCTCTTGTTTGCGGGCGTCCGGACCGCTGCCACGCCCGCTCCTGACCAACCCGAACCCTCTTCATCACCCGCGCGTGCTTCCCGCCCGAAACGGCAGTGCCACATTCATGCCCGGCTAGAGCGGACGCGACCTCTCACTGGCGCCGGTATTGATGCGGCGCGCCGGCCGAGATAGCGTCGCCCACACTGCTTCCCGGTGCACGCGACTGCTCCACATTCAAAGGTCACAATAGCCGGCCGCAACATGCATGTAAAAAGTTCTTGGTAGTCCGTTCTACAGCTAGCTGTCCTCCACCAACTAGTCAATCTCTTCAAATAGTGCTAGTACTCCATGGCGCGATCCATTGACAAGCACGCGGGAAATTATCGTATACTCGGTTTGTGGTGAGTGGCATGCCGAGCGACCGTGTGGGGTCGAGATGTGATTTAAACATTGGTTTTGCACGATGGCGCGATCCAACGAAACGAGACGTTGGTTTCTCTCCGTTTCCATTTTTTCTCCGAAAAAACGGAAACTTTCCACTTCATTTTCATTCCTACTCCAAGGTTTCCCTGTTACAACATTCCATCAAATACAAAGGAAAACTAGCACACATGCTGATGCGTCTCGATGATTCACAGATCATAGCCAATATTTACTTCACAACTAAAGACAAAAGTTGTGAGAGCATGGACAAAAGAAAAAACTACTAATGTGGTCACTACGACTTAAACCATAAACCCGAAACAGGATTTAATTTCCTGGCTAGGTAGAACCTGTCGAAGGAAAGACGTCTGGCACCCTCGGATCATATGATGCTTTTGTGCAGTTCCACTAAAATCGAGCTGAGCATCCCTGATGGCAAAGATATTGAAGAAGGTGATTAGAATAATAGTACTGGCACTAGTTCATGAGACATAAACTCATCACAAATAGAAGCCGATAGAAGTAGAGAAAGATCGGCATGGAGATGGAGCTACGTGGGGAGCTGCGGTAGTGGAGCAAGCCGGCTCCAAAAGGAAGATGTACTACCTGGGACGTCAAGCTGTAGCTAGAAGTGCGGTTGGGACGCTGCATCAGCCCATACCGCGGGGACCCCAATTGGGATGTACCAACTATGGGTTTTCTCCCTCGCCGATGTCGACCGCATCTACGCAGAACATTGTTCCCTTCCCCCAGCGGAGGGATCAGGCCGGATATGTGACCAGCGGTGTGGCCACCATCGTTCTATGCTTAGGCTCCTGCTAGTGTATATATAGTGGTTTCCTTTTTCTCTCCATATCAACCATTTTATATTGCGTATGTGTCATTGAAGAGTGAAATGATGGTTGTTTCTTCCGACTAACTTACTGTGTGATTTGACTGCTCCTTAGTGGACCCTACACGTACTCCCCCTACGTGTATGACCGTTCTTGAGTCTCACTTGTACTTATCTCTATTTTCTTGCATGACACGTAGACAAGATGTGCATAGAGTAATTTTGTTACTGCATGTTGTTACGTAGTACTGTACTACTATTACCTACTCCCTCCTTCTGGTTCACTACTGGTACTCCCTTTGTCCTGGCTTATTGGTCCCCTTTGTACTCAATTCATGGGCTCATTTTCCTCAAGAAAATTGTATTTACCAATGTATTAATATCGGGAATGCATGCGTGAGCAACGAATGATTAAACCTTGCATGCAACATTTTGACAAAGCATTGACTTATGAACATGTGAATGTAAGGGACTACAACCTCATGCATGCATGCAAGAGTCACACATACACATGGACGCAAAAACGTGCGCGACGCCTTAATGCATGCATGTCCAAGCATACGACGGAACACACATGGTCACGCTCAAGTGCTCAACCTACACGTGCATGCACACACATACTCAGCCAGGGTGAGCTAGTGACCGTATAAACACCGGAAAATTTATATATTGAGTGCAATGAGCGTATTATGAAGTCTACTGACCGTATTTTTACAAATATACAGTGATAGACAATGTATTTATCTCGCTTGAAATTAAGCCATATTAATCGTAAAGGAGGCAGTATGGACTAGCATTACTTTGTTGTGTCCTGTCAACTTGCCGAACGAGGAGAAGCTTGCAGGACGGGAGAAGCTTGCGCGCGGTGGCTCGTAGGACAAGGAGAAACTTTTGACTAATGCAAGCTCTCCCTCGCTCAGGCGGTGGACGTGCAACAGTTAATTCGGTGTCAGATTGCCAGAAGCTGTCGGTGTTCTGGGTACAGGGGTCCCCAGAGTTGCCTGCCTGCGGCCTGCTGCGTGGCTCAACCAGTGGCCCAGTACGGCCCGTCTTCATCAACCAACACTCAAGAGCCTCGCGAGGGGCCAAGCCTCGTGGGGAGGACGATGCAAGGCCTCCTCAGGAGTGGCCTCACCAGGCAGGCTCACGAGGAGGCGGACAGATCAAGGCAAGGGGTACCTCGCGAGGTGCCCATGACGCAAGCCATGATGATCAAGACCAGGAGGGCTCCAGGCGGGCGCTAGCCCGTGCAGTGTTCTCATTTCCTCTTTGGTGCAAAGGGGGCAAGCGCAGGTGCGAAGTACCGAGGCATCATGCAAAGGTTTCCTTATCGATGCAATGAGACCAAGACCGGCAGAGTAGCAGGACAGAGGTCACCATGGAGCCCAAGACGACATCACCACCAACGTCTTTGGCAGGCGAAGACCACCTTTTGTCAGGATAGCTTGTACTAGTTGTCCCCTTTCAAAATGGACATTGTTGGATCCCTTCCCGCTCAATATTTGGGAAGAGGACCAGTGCCTCTATAAATAGGGCTAGCCACCACCATAGAGAGGGCGAATCGATCCGTCCTCAAGCACACCACCAAACACAAGAACACCCCTCCTCGCAAGTCTATTCCTCCTCTGTACTGTTCATCATCAGCCCAAGAGGCAATCCACCACACCACACACAGGAGTAGGTATTACACCACAAGGGTGGCCCGAACCTGTATAAATCTTGTGTCTCTTGTGTTGTTCATCGATCTAGCTTAGGGATCGCGGCAAGGCTGAGGGCGTGTTTTAGTAGGGAGAGATCTTCGTGCGCACCCCACTGTTCGAACCTTAAGGGTTTTGCCGAACCACGATATCCGACATTTGGCGTGCCAGGTAGGGGTGCGCCAGAGTCTTCCTTCCGTCGATCTGCGTTCCACTACTTTGTAGCATCCATGTCTGGCAACCCAACGACCAACGCCGACCGCTGGGCGGCATGGCCAGCCCGTGCCACGCCGCCTGCCCAAGGTGACCTCAACCCCCCACCCCATGCAACCCGCGCACCGCAGAACACTGCGGGGCGCGCGCGACGCGTTCAAGCAGTGCCTGCCCTAACTCTGTGGCAGGTGCGATCAGCCGCAAGGGCCTCAAGCCACACTGCGGCCATGGCGCCGCGCACCCGACGGGAACAAGCAAACATGAGGTCCACGCTCACTGTGGCTCGGGAGCTACTGCGGTGCAGATTGCAGGAGAGCGGCTGAGACGTGTTGCTGGAGTGTGTTGCCGAGCTCCTGGATGCCGCGGCCTAGGGGGCACCGCCCTTCTGTCTCCAGCTTCCACCCCAGGCCCCGGTTGGATCACGTGGCGGGCCTCTCCGTGCCCGCGCACCCTCAGGCGCGCCCCAAGGCTTCATCGACACCAGCTCAACCATCTGCGTCAGGCATCAGGCTACACTAGCACCACCTCCGATGAACGAGGGCATGCGCATCACCACCTATGGCCCGGGCGGGCCGCCGCCCTACCATCCTCAAGATGGCGCATTAGGCCAGGCCACATGGAGCGTGGGGCACTATGGCGAAGTCTTAGAAGCGGCGACCTCGGAGGCTTACGTGCCCCGCATGGTGCACCGGGAGTATGCGCTGGAAGACGACCCTGGCTCGTTCCTCGGGTCAGGCTGGGAGGAAGAGACGCCAGAAGCCGAGCCTTTTCAGGAGCCTCAAGGAAGCCTCACCAACTGCGCTGATAGCAGCACCTACCGGGTACCGCTAATTCCTCAGGAGCAAGCTTATGCTAACCATGGGTCGCAGGAGGTTCAGGTCACTGCAGCGGGCGGCTGCCCCAGCTTAGCAGCCACCCTTCTGCCAGGAGGGGCGCACTGGGGGCTGCAAGAGAGGGGTCGGGAGCCAGGCCCTCCCCACGGCGCATGGAGCAAGGCAACCCCCGGAGGTAGGCCCTCTGCCGGGGAAGTGCTGCAAAGCCTACCGCCAGCAGAGGACCCATGGTCGCCGAGGGCGCCGCTGACGTCCCCTTTGTCCCATTGGCGCCGTCCTTGGTCTCCGGCCACCGGCAATGGCGGTCGAGGGTGGCGCAAGGTGGGCCCCTCGTCCGGCGAAATGAGGCAAGGCCCGGTGCCTGTGAAGAAGGTCCAGTGCCTGTGAAGCTCGCCGCCTGTGACACTCTCACGTAATAATGAGTTGGGGATGTACACGCCCTGGAGTCTCCGGAGAGCCGCCCTCGGGCCTCGCGGGCTCCCTCCCACGCCTAGTGGCAGAACTTAGCTCTGCACTAGTGAGAAGACATCGAAGACTGGACTAGGTGCCGGACGCGGACTTTTGCTTTTTGATCCCTTTCTGTGGTCGAGCTTCCTTGCTTCAGATTTAAGTTGAAATTGAATTTGCATT